>NW_020897800.1:4568894-4587831 GCF_003984885.1 Neopelma chrysocephalum
GAAGTGGACAGAGTGATTCAGGGAGGGAAAAAGCAAGGATAAGAGAACGGGGTGAGGAGGAGGTGAGACCAATAGCCTGCAGCAGAGTCAGAGGTGGACAGGACTTGAGAGATGGAGCCAAATCCATCCTCAACTCTAACCTGCCTTCCCAAGCTCCCCCTTTGCTGAAGCCTTTAAGAGGCCAGATCCTATTGCTTCCTGAACTGCGACCCGCCCGGCTTAGCTCGGAAATCTTTTAAACAGGAAAACAGAGCCAGCGTTTGCTTTCCTGCAGAGTCATGGTGAGCAAAGCCCAAGGGTTGCATTAGATTAGCAGGCAGCTCCTCCCAAGACAAGGAAACTTTGATCATTTCATATGTATGTGCCGTGTCGGAGCACAGGTCTCCAAACCCCAGTAAATGTTTTATTAGGGCAGCTCTGGCTTTTATACCCAATCCTTGCTCCTTTTGGACTCTGGGGATCTTGTTGTGATTGGAAGGACACTGCTCATCATCTCCCTCTCTCCCAGGAAGGGCTGTGCCGCTCCTGCCTTGCTTTTCCCTCACATCTCACTTGAAGTGCATTAGAGCCCAGCAGGAGCATCCCAAAAAGACACCCTGCCTTCCTCAAAGCAGGAACATCCCAAAAAGACACCCTGCCTTCCTCAAAGCATCTTCCTGTGTCCTGCAGGGACCCTCAGCAGGTGGACTCTGACATAACACGGATCATGGTGAGAGCAAGGCTCTGCTCCTCCTCCTCCATCACCTCCCCAGGGACTTAGGGACAGTGGGGGACCTGCCAGTGCTGGGTAAATCCTTGGACCCAATGATTTGAACCCTTAGAGTTCTTTTCCAACCTTTATGATTCCATGATCCTATGGAAGCGGCCACCCTGACTGCCTGGAGCTTCCAACCCCTCTAGGACAGGACAGAACTGACCACCCGCACCAGGAAGGATCAGAAATCTCCTCTCTGGAGAGACTTATTACTGAAGTATTACAGATCCAACCCCAACCTCCCCCGAGCACAGAAGCAGCAGCAGAATATCTCAGTGTTTTCAGAAGCACCCACTAATTCTATTTTTTTTTATTTGCACATGACTCACAACGGCTTAAACTTGGAAATTAACTATTCCCAAAGCGATTATTTGTTGTTGAAAATGTCAACTTTGATGGAAATTTAAAAAAAAAAACAAAACCACACTAAACAGCATCGTTTCCCCTCCGTGCTGCCACACTCAATTCAAAAGGGATATAACTCTGCTCAGCATTAGATTTCCAGCTTTCCAAGAGCCAGGATTCAGATTAGGAACCAGTGCATGAGGAGAGAACAGGGCAGATCAAATCTGGCTTTACAAGGACTTCTCTCCAAAGGACACTGGGCCAGGATCATAAACCTGAGTGCACAGCCCTACAAGAGACATTCTAGGGGGGAAATTACACCTCTTGAGGAATTAAAGCAGCTCCCATTTACTATATTTTTTCCCAATTCTAAAAAATATTTACATCCAAAATAGACGAGAAAAGCCTAGTGCCAAGAAAATAGGGGATTTTTATAGATCCCATTTCTGCAAGAAATTACCAAGACAACAAGTCACTAAGTTCTGAGAAAGGATTTGACATTTTCCTGAATAAAAATAGCACCTGAAGTGGCATCACTTAGGATTTCACCTTATGGGCAAGTGCTGCCAAACCAACCAGAGAATAAAACCCTTCTCATGGGTGGCAAAAGTTGCCTGTGGGATCCCACCAGGGGCACTTCATTGTCTCCACTCTTCTGCAGGATTTCACACTAATTTCTGCAGGACTCTCTTGGTTCTGTCTCTGTAAAGTTTCACTGGAATTTATTTGCCATGAAGGAATTACAAGAGTCAGGAATTGTCTCGTTTCAGGGCGCACACACATCATCAGCTCAGAGCAGAATCACAATGACCCCTGTGGAGCCATCCGGCAGGGTGAGGTGTTTTAGGGGATTTCTGGATTAAGCAGAAAGCCAGGCTTTTTTTTTTCCCAGGTGCAGCCACTTGTGTCGTGAGATTTGCCTATAAAAACACACTCCAAAAATCCAACCCACTGGGATACCACTGCTGAATGCAGGAGCAAGAGGGATGGGGGTGGATAAGTACCTGGGGGTGGATAAGGGACCACCTGGTCCAGGCAAGGGTGCATCTCCCAGGGACACATCTCCTGGCACTTCCACCCCTTCACTTTTTCTCTTAAAAGCACTAAACCCACCCAAACCCCCCATCAGACACCTGCACACGGTATCACACCATGGAAAAAGGAGACCGGAGGCCAAGAAATAGAGGGGAAAGCTTAGGCATGGAATGACTGAATGAGGACACTGGGATTTTGGATAAGCATTATGACCATGACAGCTTTCTGCATTTTCTACCTCCAGCAGCAGAAAGCCCTGGGGTGCGTGGAGAAAGGCAGATGATGAGGTGTTTTCAGTGCCACAACCACCTTATGGGAACGCTGCCACCGGCGGCATCCCATCGGATAGGATCCGAGCCCTGCCAGGAACACGCATCCATCTCCAGGAGCTGACAGCAGGATGCAACCCAGCTGCACCTCTCCTCTCTGGGAAAGATCCCATCTCCACGAGCCACATCCTGTCTTCCCTATGACTGCTGATTAACACCCGACCCGTTCGGTGCCCAACCACCCCCCGCCAAGTCCCAGGCGTTGACCCAACGCTGCCTCCCACGCCTTGGGATGCTCCGGGAGGCAGATGGACAGCGAGGAGGAGGAGGAGGAGGAGGAGCAGCACAATGCTGACAGTGCTGGAGAGCCAGGAAAGGGAAGGGATGAGCCTCCTGCCAGAGGCTTTGAGCATCGCTCTCTGCAGCTCCTCCAGCGAGGCCGAGCTGTCCCAACACCCCGTGCTGCCTCATCCCTGCCAACACCAAGCTTGACCCTATTTATCCAGATGGCCCAAATCTTCTGAGCTCTGGGGCTCCTGCAGTTTTCCAGGAAAATGCCCAGCGGTCTTGTAACATCCAAACCTTCCTCCCTCACCTAACCCTGCAAATCCGCTCCTTCTTCCCTGCGCATCCAAAAATCAGAGGGGAAAAAGGGGGAAGCCAGCAGGGAAAGGTGGGGATTTCATCTATCCAGGGGCTTTATTTCTTCCCCTGTTTTAAAACCTAGAATATGAACGTGTTTATTTTTAAACCGAAATTCAAACTAATTATTAGCAGGAGGCTTTCAAGTCAAATGTAGGTCATGCGAAGTGATGGGGGATAATAGCAATTGTTTCAGCTTCAGGAAGCACATAAGTAATGGAGGTTCCCTAGTTGTCCAGCTTGGTTAAGCACTTTTAACACAAAATTGGGCATCTTTTTGACTTTCATCTGCTGCCTTCAGCCTGGTCACCCTCTTCTCTGGCACCCAAGGAGCCCTGGACCAGAGTCACGGGTTTTGCAAAGGGCTGAAACACACCCCACAAAGGATGAGCTGGACCTGATAAGTGTAATATTTAACAATAATAATTAAAAAAGAAAAGACAAGAATCATGGAGACTCCAAAACAACAGGGCTGTACATTTTATGTTACTCCTCAAAACAGAGCTTGGAAGGGTGGTGAGACCTCCGTCTTCCTGCCTCTCAACCACCAGAACCGACTCAACTCATTGCACAAATGAACCGATCTTTGTGCCCGTTTCTGCTTTAAGAGAAGCCTCGAAAATAAGAAAATCTTGGGATGTCAAGAGCTGTGAATCCTCAGCAGCTTTTCCCCGGTGCCAGGTGCTTGTGGGAAGCAAATATCAAAGCCAAAGCCCGGGAAAGCGAAACGTGGGGTTTACACCTAAGAAAATGTTTGGCAGCAAGAAAATCTTTGTGCTGCACCTGGCTGGAAGGAGCAGGATCGGGAGGGAACTTCTCCAAAGTGCCTGAGACAGCGCAGAGCAAACTTAACCTACTTGCAGGCAGCTACGATCAAGGCGAAACTCGAAGATTGCCAATTAAAAACACGGAATGATTTCGAACAACAAAGAAATCCGTGGACATTGTTTGATCGTGCACATTCTGCACGACAAGAAAGAAATGACACACAAAAAAAAGGAGGCTAAAAATAGGCTGGATGCTGTGAGCCAGATCCTCAGCCCGGGGAAGGCACCGGCTTCGGGGAGTTATGCAGCTTTACTCATGCAGCCGTCATTGTTGCTGAGTTCTGATCTCTATTCAAACTTGCAAAACCTTTTCTTTTCCTGCAAAAATACAAGAATCTCCCCCCCGCCCTCCCCATCTTGGAGCTCATCTCTCCTAAAGCAGCTCACATGATGATGATCAAAAATAAGCCCTCCAAGCCTAAGCTCACTAACATTCATTTCTCTCCTGCTAATGCTGGACTTCTTACTGTTAATCCTTAAATATATCCTTAAATAAGAATGACAGTACCTGAAGCACCTAACAACCCCCTATCATAAACAGAGACAGCCTCTGCATTCCTAATTTAGTTTGCCACAGAAGAGCTGACACTAATCCCAGATCCCGAGTCCCGGATATCTCCAACGCAAATGCCATCGCCTTGCTCACCTTGACATTACAAAGCAGCCTGAACTTTCCTTGTCCTGCTCAACTTTCAACTGTTTGTTTGTTTTTTCCCTTGTTTTGCACAAAAGCTGACCCGTGTCAAACTCAACCTCTGGGGCTGGGGATTAAGGAAAAGTGTCACCTTCACCCTGTGCAGCTCATTGCTGAAAGAACAGCAGCTACGAGTGATGCTGGGGATGAATCCCTGTGCATCAGACAGCAACCTGTTTGTGAAACACAATGTCTTGGGCCCAAATCTCTTAGCAAGAGTTCACAGTGTGGTGGGTGAAAAGCAGGGGGGAAATGGAGACAACCACGCTGGCTCACCTTGGCTACTGCACCAAAAATAACCCCTTTTTGCAATTTCTGTGTCTAAAGCTCCAGTTTTCAAGTGGCTCCAGATCAGCACTGAGAATCAGGTATAGAATCATAGAAGCCCCAAATGGTTTGGGTTGGAAGGGACCTTAAAGCTCATCCAGTTCCAAACCCCTGCCATGGGCAGGGACACCTTCCCCTGGACCAGGTTGCTCCAAGCCCCACCCAAACACTTCCAGGGACGAGGCAGCCACAGCTTTTCTGGACAACCTCTGCCAGTCCCTCCTAACTGTAGGTGAATGGATTTGGTCCCAAAATACCAGGAACCTTGGGAAGTGTGTGCACTTAGGATGCAGGAAAAGAGCTCTTCACATTTTGCAGGGGCTCCAGAAAGAAAGGAGAGCGAGGTTTTACAAATCAGAGCTCGCCCGTCATTCCTCGGTGGATTTTCTTATTTCTCACCAAAAAAGGCCACCTAAAAACAAAAGGCTGCAAGGAACTGCAGCAGGAACTAACCCCAGCGACTCCATGCAATCTTTAACAGGGAAAACAGAGAGGAGGGGGGATTTTAGCAAATCACAGCAAGGAATTAACTCCACCCCAAGTTTTGAGGCTCAAAGGACTGTCATGGGGTAACTGTCGTTGGGTCTTGGTCCGTGGGGGAAGAAAGACACACGACACGTAAAGGTGGTGAGACAAGAGATGTCTGCCTGCTCAGCGCAGCAGGCAGCCTTTATTGAGCTTGCTAACTTCTACTTTCCCACACACACAACATAAACATATTCTCATGAAAATACCCAGGAATACAAGCACCTGCACATTACCAAACAGTCTCAACCTTGTACTCCTTGCAACTCAAGGCCGTGTGCATGGAAACTATCTAATTAGCTCCACTGCTCCCATGGAACACGGCCTAACTTTGCAATACCTCAAACTTCAACTGTGGGGCTACGACTTCACCCCACACAGGACAATTACCCCCATCAGTGTGAGGGTGGACACGCTGCAGCTGCAAACCAGCCACGAGCCAGGGACAAGAAATACCACCAGAGCGGCGAGAAGAAGCATCAAGTGCCAGCAATAAGCCAGGCACAAGCCCTTAAATTTTATTGTAAGCCTCCGTGGACCTGGCCAGCTCCAAGCTGGAGAAGAGAAGGTGCCAAAGCCCATCATCCTGTCACAGCCATCAGCTGTGGCCCCACGCCACGGCCGGGGATGGGCAGTGTCCCTCTGCAAAGCATCTGCTGCGCTCGGAATAACGAGCCCGAGCAAGGGCTTTGCTCCTGCTTTCTGCAGATTTGCATTGCATGAGCTCTGGGCATCCCAGAGCTGAGTGGAGGGATGGGGCTTTGCCGGCCAAATCATCTCCACTGTGCTTTAATGCACCGACCCACACTCTGCTGGGTTGGGTTTGGGGAGCCTGACACCCCGACATCCATGTGCTGGTGAGCATCCCAGATCCGTGCTGGCCTCAATGCTCTCCCCACCGACTCCTCACATAATGTGGATAATGTGAGCATGTCTTGAATGGCAAAACAGGGCTTGGCGTTGCTTTGCCTCAAAGCCTTGTTTTGATTTTCATCCCGTGGCAAAACCGAAAGGATAACGCCTGCCTTGCTCCCAGGTAACTGGAGAGACTGAAAGTTATACAGTGCTTGCTGCAAAGCATTAAGTCTTCCAGCCCCAAAATGCTCAGATTTAGAGACAGACAGATGCCCCCGAGGCTTTCACCTCTGCAGGACACGACAATCATTCTCCAAAGGGCTGGTGCAGCTGCAGAGGAGAGACACAGGTTTGTGTCCAGGTTTGATTCCTATCACAGATAAGCAGCAACTGAAGGCTGGGAGCAGATTCAGCTTTCAGGCTTTTGCTCAGAGCTGGGATTTTGCTTTGGGCCCATCCTCAGCCAAGAGTGAAGTGGAACAAAATCACTACAAGAAAGCATTTGGCGTCTCCATTTCTCTGGACAAGGTCTGGTTCCCCCTGTGCACACTCCGGTGGCTTAGGAAAACAAAATCCTGCTCCTCCTGTGAATCAGATCCCCCACACAAAAGGGAACTGGCAAAAGGCTCCAGCACTCACTGGCAATTTCTGCTGGAGGGAGGAGACTCAGATCTAAGTGTGTCTGTGCTGTATACAATTTGCATCCCACTTAAAGACTTGAGAGGGAATAAAGGGACTGGGCTGTGTTTGGCTTCTGCTGGACCTGCTTTCATCCTTGGATGGAGCATGAGGAGCTTTGTTCTACCCCATAACACATAAGGACATTTCCCAGCCCTGCCAAACTTTACAATATGACCAAGTATTCCATAACATCTCTTATTTTCCTTTTAAGTCCCCACTCTCTCTCATATGTGGTTATACAAGAACCTCAGCTTTCATTAAAGAAAAATAAACCCTTGGCACTCCTCACTCTTCCCCTTCAAAAAAAAACCAACAAACCACCAGAAAACCCCAAATCAAACAAAAAAGACCCAACAAAGCAACAATGAAATGCTTCAGAAACCACCTCCACTCATCAGACGCACAGTTTTAGAAGCAAGGCTCCAAATTTGGAATCCATGAGCTCTGCCCCGCTTACTCCACACTGCACAGGAGCCCCTAAGAACAACTCTCTGGCTCCTTCCTGTCTTTGGTCTGTCTCAGCAGGCACAATAAACAACTACAAATGGAATAACAATATCAGAAAAGGGGGCTGGGAGGAGGGGAAGGGAGATGTTGTAATGCAGAGAAGGCCTGATATGCTGGTGAAGGCTTTTAAGAGCCACACATGCTAATTACGGTGTTAAAAATCTGTCAGTCGAAGGGCTGGATATTAAATGGAATTGGCTTGAGATGACAGGGCTGAACTGGGTTTTAAAAAATTATTTATTAAAATGCTCTGGATACAAATTAATGTTCTTAGTTCAAAATGTATTATTGTCTCTCTGGCTTTGATCTGTGGAGCACTTTGAGCGATGAATGGGAGAGGTTGTCAAATCTCCCTCTGCACTGTGCTCTGAGTGACTCCACATCCCTCTCTGAGATGCTGCTTTACAATTTCCTTCAGCAATATCTTTCCTTATATCCCCAGGAAGATCCACAATGCCGTGGCCATTCCCTGTGTTCTGGAGTGAATCTTTTGGGAGAAAGCACTGGAACCTGGACAGGGCAGTTGGACAATGCTTGGGATGGATGGAAAGCTTGCCTAAGCCAGGGATAAGGCCAGTGATCCCAAGCTTGGGATCAAAGAGCCAGGACTGAGGTTTGCCCAGAGAAAAGCATCTTTGAGAAGGACTCAGTTCCCCACACTGCTGATTGCAAGTGGCCATTCAGTCTGTGCACAGAAAACAACTGACCTATTTCACCTTTTAGGATCTGTTTGTCCTTGTCCATAGGACAGGGGGGAATGGCTTTAAACTGAGAGTAGGTGTATACTGATATTAGGGAGAAATTCTTCCCTGTGAGGGTGGGGAGACCCTGGCACAGGTTGCCCAGAGAAGCTGTGGCTGCCCCTGGATCCCTGGAAGTGTCCAAGGCCAGGTTGGAGGGGACTTGGAGGAACCTGGGCTGGTGGAAGGTGTCCCATGCTCTGGGGGTTGCAATGAGATGAGGGTTAAAGTCCCTCCCAACCCCAACCATTCTGGAATTCGGAAATCTGAGGCTGAGGGGTGTTTCCCATCCTCAAATCAATGGGTTGGAGAGACCAGGACCAGCAGCACAGTGCACTTATCCATCAAACAGCCTGGATGAGGCAGGACAACCCCCTGCTGATGTACGGGCTGCCCAGGAAGCTCCAGCTCCAGCCGTGCACGCCGGTCCCTTATCAACCAGTGGAAATCCTGGTGTGTGTTTTCAGGCAAGCCCACCCCTGCCCTTCACCCTCACACCACACCTGGGGCCAGGGAATTGCTCTCCCCTCTCTCCAGCAGCCTGGCTCATCCATCACGTGCAAATCCACTCTCTGCCTCCAGCAGCCACCCCACAACGTGCCTTGGTTCTCTTATAGAGTTCATTCCACTTGGCTCCCAGGTCACCTCCTTCCTTCCTGCTTTATCACCTCGTCTTATTTTTTTTTATTTTTTTACTTTTTAATATTATTTTTTTTAACGATGTCTGTACAATTTCGCTCTCGATAACAGGCGAGTTAATTAAGCCGTGATCTCCTGGAGACAGGTTGCTACAAGGAGATAAGGAGCAGCTTCTGTTCGCCATAAACAGCTGTGCTCCTCACCAGCTTCTGGGGATTTGCTGCTTTTGTACAGGAGACAAAACAATCATTGCCAATTAAACCTGGACATCGTATTTTGCCCACCGTCGGTGAGTCTCCTGACGTCACCTTCCCCTGGATCCTTGCAGAGGAGTCAAGGGTGCTGCAGCTTCGGGGGAATTAATACCTGCAGTTGTAGTGGGTCAGATAAGGGTGTTAATTCCAAGCAGTGCATGGGTTGAAGGACAAAACCCACTGCACTTCCAGTCGGGTTGTACAATAACGTGGGTTTGGTGGGTGGGTGACACTGAGCTGGCAGGTTTGCAAGGGCTTTGGAGGGATGGATCTGGAGTTTAAAAGGTCTCAAAACACTGTAGAAACAGCCTGATGTGAAAAGAAGGGAATTAAATGAGCAAAAGGATGAAGCAGGGTGCTGAAGAAGGAAAAATCTAAGCAAATTGAAGTAAGAGCAAACGATTTTGCTCTGCTCAGTGTGAGAGGCCTTTGCCCAGCACCCTCCCTGCCACTCCTCACCCACTGCAGAACCGCTGGTTTTTACCTGCTCTCTTTGATTTCAGCAATAAGGCAACACCAAAACACCACTATGGACCATCCATCAAAGGGGGACAACCACCCTGACCTCACTCTGTACTCCAGGATGGAGGGACCTGGAGATGCACAGAGCTGGACTCACAGCTCCTACCACAGAGGCAGCTCTGGGTGCTGGGCCAGAAAAGTCACCCAAATGGCAAGACCTGAGGGTTTTTTACTGCTGGTGCTCAGTAACCTCCTCTTGGGCAGCTTTGTTACCCACACTGATGTGCTGCCTCCAGACTTATCTCCAGTGAGCCTGGATTTGTTCCTTTACCCCTTCAAATCAGGTTTAAAGCTCTAACTCCTGCACAAACATCCCTTGAGAAAGGGGTACCCCCTCACAGAGACCAACCCATGATCCAAAAGACCCCAAATTTTGCCAGTGAGAGCCAGGAACTGATCTGCTGGCCCTCCCTATTTCTTCCCTCGCCATTCCCTCTGATTGGCAGGATACAGGAGAGCTCTGCTTCTGCTCCTGATTCCTTAACAAGTCATCCCAAGGCCATGAAGTCTCTCTTGATTGTCCTTGGACTTCTTGCTGCAACTTCATTGCTGCCTATTACCAGTGACATGCCAGGAGCTGCTCATTAAACACAGTCACTCTGTCTTGGGGGGGGAAAAAAGGTGGGGAGATTCCTTTTTTATTCCCCTTGAATGTGGCTTTAATGATTTTAAATCCCTTCAACCCAATTACAGCTCTGTATCCTGATTAGGGACTGAGCTATTGTGCACTGGAGCCATTATCTGGCGGCCCATAGAAAAATTAGTACCTGGAGAGGCTGCACTGGGACATAAATCTTTTCCTGACATTTTAGGACCAATTCTTGGCCAATTAGAGCACACTTTGCTGTGTAGGTAATGTGTATCCAAACTGCCCTCCCTGCTGAAAAGGCCAAGCAGAGAACAAGTGTAATCCATGCAAAAGAGGAGGAAAAATCACCTGCTGCCAATGAACTCTGCAGTGCACCCTGACAAGTTATGTCCCACTGCAGAGAGCTCCCTCTGACCCCAAAGCCGTGGGGCACGGAGCAAAAAGGCTGCTGATCTTTGTGCCACCAGCCCCATCCTGCTCCTCTCCTGCTGCCTGTCCTGTCCCAGAGCCCTGGCCTTGTCCAAGGGTATCCCTTTTGCCCACAAAACCTGAGCCACAGATGTGTGTGGATACAAAAGGATGGATACAAAGCCAAAGAAAGGGACCTGTTTTGTGATGGACATGTCCCAGCATGGCCCTGAGGCTTTGGACTCTGCAGTGGTCAAGATTTTGACCTTCCAGGCAACAAGGACCTGGCCAATGGAGCTGAGAGAGACTTCACAGCAAGTGGTGACGGCTCCAAGACACCCCAGAGGGGACAGCAAAGACCCCAGGTGGATCTGAGGAGGTTTATGTCCAACCTGGGTGGGACAGACCCCACAGCAAGAAATGCAGCCCCCACTGCACCCAGAGGACTTGGATAAGGTGGGCAGACAAGGAGGACATTGAAGGAAACACAAATTCCCACAACAAAACCAGGAGGAAGCTCCTTCTGAGCCATTTGCTGGCATTTCCCAATGGCTTTGCACCTCTCTGCCTCCTCCTCCTCTACACCTCAGCTGAAGTTGTCACCACAGAGGCGCCCTAATTGATAAAAGTTGCAAATAGCCACCCCCTTGGGTGTCCCAGCCTGTGCCCAGTGCTGTGTCCGACCCTCCCAGTTGCCCCCGTGGCGCAGCACGAGATGCTCCCACTTCCCCCCATGCACTGGAAGCACCAAGTCTCCTGCTCTCCCTCATCCCAACACCCTCCTCTGCAGTGCTGCCAGGGCAACAGGGAAAAGAAGGTTTAACCCAAAACTTTCTTGAACCCAAGAAAACGATGATGCCAAACCTTCAACCTCCTGGCTGAGCAGAGGGATCTGCTCAGTCCAAAGACCTGCCACAGGAGCTCAGACAAAGGCCAGAGGGCAGGTGAGCACCAGGCACAGCACAGCAGGATGGCCTGAGGACGGATAAGGTTGGGTCAGAAACCCCAGCCATAGGATGTCTCCTGGCTCCAGGAAGGTCTCACTCTACCTGCTCCTCAGCCACCCTCTGGGCCAGCTCCTTGGTGTCCTTGCAAGGTGGGAAAAGCCTGGCTCTACCTTAAAGGTGAATTTGGAAATAAGCAGCAGTCCTGACCGCCCCTCCAGAAGAAAAGAACTGAACACAGAGCTCAGACCACAACAGAAATCAGGTGCCACCACACATGGACCATCCCAGCAGAAAAACTGAGCTCAGCAAAGCCCCAACCCCCCAAAGTTCCCAACTCTGAGACAGAAACTTGAACTACAAAAGGCAACTGTGCATTTATGATGTATCTGCACTCGGTTCTGCAGTGAGATCCAGGCGAGCAGCCCTGGCTGTCACCAGCACAGCAGTCCAGCTGTGCAGGCACTAATGGCACAGCTGGACTGAGCCACTCACTTGGCAAATTAAACTGGTGCCTCGTGCTGCCTTTTAACACCTTCCTCACTCTCCCACCCATGGAGGCAGTGGGAGAAGGGATGGAGGGTCTGTGGGATCATCAGCACCCAGGGAAGGCTCCAGAGGGAACACACACACAGGATGGATCCCACACATCCCTGCTGGGGGGTGGAGTTAATGGTGCATGGGGATCTCAGGGCAACTTTTTGTCTCTTAGAATACTAATGGTGAGCAGTAAATTCATCCCTGGTGAGAAGATCATCATAGTTAATGGAATTAATGCAAGGTTTTAATTTGCCTCTCGCTGCTCGGTCCCAGGAA
Source organism: Neopelma chrysocephalum (assembly GCF_003984885.1). Taxonomy (NCBI): domain Eukaryota; kingdom Metazoa; phylum Chordata; class Aves; order Passeriformes; family Pipridae; genus Neopelma; species Neopelma chrysocephalum. The sequence continues at coordinate 4,581,268 of NW_020897800.1, forward strand.
CTCCCCAGCCTCCAACAGAAGCACCAAAAACATGGTTTTTGATCTTCCCTCCCCTGATACTCGTGTACTTCTCATCCCATTCACCATCTGGGGGTGGGAAAACCCACCAGGCCTCCCGGCTCTGCTGCAGGACTGACAATCAGGAAACCTGGTGCTGCAAACCCTCACCTCTGGGGCTGAATTTGTGGACCTCAACAGGTGGTCCAGCAGCTTCTGGGAAAGGACTGGGAGAAGAAGAGGTTGGCAGCTGAAAGCTCACATGGCCACAGAAGTTACCAGCATCTTCTTTGAGCAGGAACAGCCAGGGAGCCACCAATAAATAAGGGAGAAATAGATCAACCAAGTTCAAATTTTGGGATGCAAACTCAAAAGCAGAAGGGTTTGAGGCTGCTGGGAGCACTGCAGGTGGCTGGGCTGGCTGAGCCACCAGGGAGCACACCCAGCACAGAAAAAAAGCACGGAAAAGTTGCAAAACCAAGTCAAGAACCAGCCAGGAAAAGTCTGATCCAAATAGACCGGAACAGTAGAGATGGGGGGAAAGGAAAACAGTATTAAAAAAAGCAGCGGTGTGTTGCTGAAATGAGATTAGAACAGTAACAGGTTCACTCCCATGCCAGCTAAATCCCCATTAAATCAGATTAATGCAGATGGTCTTTATGTAGCTGACCAAGGCGAGAGATCAATATTGTTGTTTCACTTGGGGAAGGAAAAAACTTATCCTGTCTGACAAAAACACATCATTACTCACCCACAGCGACCTCCACCTTGCTCAGGACTACCCAAATCAGGTGGGACTGGCTAGGTCAGACCATCAGAGATGGCTCATGTCAGCAACCTGCTGCCACTCTGGGGGGAAAAACCTATCTGAGGTTTTTCCTTTCTCAGAGGGAGGAAATCAGGGGTTTTCCCCTTCAAAGCTCGGTGCCCCACATCAGAACACTTGCAGGGAAGTCTCCCAGCATTCACACTTCTAATCCATCCAGAAATTTTCCTGTGTCAGCAGCACAGAAAAGCTGCATCCCACCCCTAAGTCACACCCCCAGTGACATTTTCTATTATTCCCCACTCTTACTAAACCTGCTCCCACTTTTTGCTGTGGACAGAATTACCTCTCCCCACAGGGCAGGTGGGGGACATCACTAGAACTCACCACTCCCAGCCCTCCAGATCCACCAAGTGAATAAAAAAGGGAATAAAAGAGGATGGAGCGCAGGGAAGCCTGGGATTATTGTCTCCTGGAGCCATTATCCAGGGCCTGTAGCACAATTAGCACCTGGAGAGGCTGTGCTGCAATATAAATCTTTGTGACATTTCAGGACTGGTTCCTCGCCAATTAGAGCACCCTGGCTCTCATCAGCAGGCTCAGCTCCACAAAGGCCAATCCCACAGGAGGGGAAAATCCATCTGGAATGGAGACAGGACTGTGCCAGGGGGGTTGGAGCTGGGCATCTCCCCTCCCAGCCTGGTCCCTGCGCTCCTCCCTGTGCTCCTGCATGGCACCAGGCAGTGGGAATCATCTCCACTGGCTGCCCAGAGCTCAAAAGCCCGTCCAAAATCTCCAGTCCAAGCCTTTCCCAGAGTCTGGAGAAGCACCCAGGAGCTCTGGCTCCCTCTCTCCCCATCTCATCACTAGGGATGGATGAGATGCTCTGCAGAAAGTGCTATTTTTGTTACTCAATCCTGGGTTTGCAAAGGGAGAAAGCGCCATGAACACACCAATTCACTGCCTTTTTGGTCTGGATTTTAACTCCAAACTCTGTTTAAAACAGTCTTTCCCTACAACCTTTCCTTTACATTTGCTTTATACCAGCCCCAAACCTGAAAGCTCAAAAGCAAACAGCAGACTGCTTTGGTTGTACCGAGGCAAGAGAGTGAAATCCAGTCAGAATATTTTCCCAGATTTTAAATCCACTGACATTTTGAAACATTTTGTTTGTGAGCTGAACCCAAATGATTTTTTTTTTTTTTTTGGCTACCATCAATCCAAGCAACACCTCCAACCTCAACTGCCTTTTCTAAGCTGTTTGCTCTGCCCTCTGCAACAGCAAAGTTCTTCCATCCTTCTTCCTGCTCTGAATTGCTGCCTCCAAGTGCTCTCTCAGGGCAGATCTCTCATGGATTGGCATTGAATCCCAGAATGGTTTGGGTTGGAAGGGGCATTAAAGCTCATCCAGTTCCACCTGACAGGGACACCTTCCACTATCCCAAGTTGCTCCAAACCCCAACCAAATTTGCCTTGGTCACTTCCAGGAATGGGGCAGCCACAGCTTCTCTGGGCAACCTGTTCCAGAGCATCTGGAGGCTGATCTATAAGGATTCCCTGTTTTTATAGCAATGATCCTGCTTTCCCACCTTTGCCACCCTCCCACCCAACCCGCAGCGCCGGGGTTTGGGCTGCGAGAGGTTCAGGCACTGTTCAGAGCTCAGCCCTGCTGTGGAATCCCCCTTGGTGCTCACAAAGCTAAAAATACTCCTAAATTGCTTCCCCAGGTAGTGTTCTCCCATCCCTCGGGGGAAATCAATCACAGCATCAAAGGGAAGGCAGCTCCAAAGGGCTCTGGCAGAGCCACGTGCACTCGGAGAGAGGCACCAGGTGGATAAGGCAGCAAACCCTGCAGTCAGCAACCCCTCCCCACCTGCTTGTTTTGATCTTTTTTTTCCTTTGTTTTATTATTTTTAAATTATTTTTATTTTTCCAGTGTTGTTTGGTTTTATTTTTTTTTTCAGATTGGCTCAGGAGTGAGTGGCAGAAATCTCAAGTTTAATTTAATTAGCACCTCCTCCCTGCCTGGAAATAGCTTTTCTTCAAGTCTGACAGTTCCATCCTTTGGCTACCATCGCCTTCTTCCCTCTGTGTTTCTAAGGGATATGGAAAATTCTTGTTCCACACTTTATTTGTGCTCCAGCACCAGTGAAGACACACTGAAAGCTGCTGGGATGGTGAAGGGATGCAGCAAGCCCAGGGAGAAGGGCAAGAAGCAGCACACACATTGTTTTTTCCTTCTCTTCATCCTAAGGAGATGCTGATTGGACTCATTTTTAATTGTATTTATTCCTTGGCAATCGGTGGCGGACACGGAAGTGGCAGTGACACTGGATGGAAGGCAGCTCACAAATAGCAGCATTAAAAACAAACCCATGTGTGGGAGCAGGCGCTGTGAACCAGCATCTGTGCAGGACAGGAGCCTCATGGCACAACATCCCATGGAAAACTCTCCATGCACAGTGTTAACAGAGCGCAGAAGGCACTTAAAATCCAAATATTCCCTCTGCTTTTCCAAGCCCCTGCAAGTTGAGGGCACAGGTAAAGCTCCCACAGCAGCAGCTCGACTTGCAAATCCACTTGAATGAGCACGAAAGGAATAACCTCCCTGCCCGAGTGTCCTTCCCCCCCCCAAAAAAAGAAGCATCCATACAACCCCTCCCTCCTGTGAGGGGCAGAATTAGCCTTGAATACATCCCTCCTGCAAGCCAGGAATTTGTTAGTCTAAATATATAGTAATTACACATCACTGGAGAGAGCAAGGAGACCCTGCCCGGCCCCATGAATGAGCCTTGATTGGCATCGCGGGCTCCGCGGTGCTGTGGCCTGACAAGCTGTGCAGTGTTTGCTGATGGGAAGATGGGCTGGCTTTGGGGGGAGCGTTAGGCTCGGGATTAAAGTGCCTGCAGGCTCCCTTTGAAATCACCACCGCCCTTGCCTGCAATCAGGGACACCAAGATTGTGCCTGTGATTAGCTCAGGAAAACATCCCCGTGGGGAGGGGCTGCACTCACAGCCTGCCTGTGTGCCCGTTCTTTGGTGCAGTTATGCGAAGTGTTTGGTTTTTTTTAAAGCAATATCTGATTTCTCGCTGAGAAATGAACCTGTTAAATCCTCCTGCCTCAGTTTTGAACGGGTTTGTGGAGCTTGATGTTGGGGACCAGGGCTTGCAGGTGTCTGATGAAAAACCTGTGCTTCTAGGGGGGAAAATTGAGTATTTATGTTGTCTGCTTTAATAAATTTTCTTAAGAGAAAGGGAAAAGAAAAACCAGCCCCACTCGACCTGCCCTTGGCTCCAGCAGGCTGCTATTTAACCCCTTGGCCACCCACAGAGTTTTACTCTGGGGTTAGTAGAGTCAATTGTGAGTGTTATAGTCACTAATAACTGTTATAATCACATAACACAATGACTATTGAGCTGGTAACAACTCTACTGGGACTGGATTTGCACTGGGAAGCAGGACAGTGCCCAAATCAGGGACTGAACCCACCACGCTCAGCACAGCACAAGGGAGGGAAGGGACAGCAAGAGGAGACAGAGCCTGGATCTCTTCCTTCCCAGGCAGAGTCTCCTCCAACAAACACCTTCGTGCCTCTCCAACCAGCACCAAGAATTAGCAGAGGGACAGGTCATGCCCTGATGGGCACAACAAGGGGGGACAGACCCACAGCTGATGGAAACTTGTAATAGAAGAACTTCTTCACTCTGCGGGCGACGGTGCATTGGAACAGATCAACCAGAGAGGGCCTGGAGTCTCCCTCACTGGGGATAGTCCAGAACTGCCTGGACACAATCCTGTGCTTTCCAATGACCCTGCTTGGGCAGAGAGGATGGACCAGATGTGGTCCCTTCCACTGTGACCCCTCCTGTGACTCTGTGATATTCAGGGAGCAGAGCCACGTCCGGTCGGAGCAAAGTGAACACAAAGACATCTCTCCCTCATCTTCCTTGAGTGACTTGGAAATGTGGTCCCCTCACTTCCCTCCTTCCCCCTCTGCTCTCCAACCTGTGCAACACCCCAGCAAGGCCTGACCCTGCTCTTCTCCTGGTGATGACCCTCCCGTGGCCTGTAGTTGGAGCACACACACAGCGCACTGCACATCCTAAATATAACCTGCTCCCTCACAATTACTGACTGTAGAGAGCAGGACTGGAGATGTATTGACTTACAAAGCCCACACAGTTGGAAAGCAGCCCAAACAAATCAATGGCATATTTAGCCAAATAAACTGCTCCAGCAAGCTGATGAGTCCAAGACCTCCTTGCAGCCACTGGTCTGGAGGCATATTTTACTGGAATGCCCAGGGGTTTGCAGGTAGAGCAGTTTTAAAAGCATCAGGCAAATTAATGTAGTGACAGGACAAGGGGGAATGGCTTCACACTGAAAGAGAGCAGGTTTAGATGGGATATTAGGAAAAAATTCTTCCCTGTGAGGGTGGGGAGGCCCTGGCACAGGTTGCCCAGAGAAGCTGTGGCTGCCCCATCCCTGGAAGTGTCCAAGGCCAGGTTGGATGGGGCTTGGAGCAACCTGGGCTAGTGGAAGGTGTCCCTGCCCATGGCAGGGGGTGGAACCAGATGGTCTTTAAGATCCCTCCCAACCCAAACCTTTCTGGGATTCTATGATAACATCGGTGGTGTGGACACGGTTTCCACATCAGCAGAATGTTCAACCAGATGATGTGCAAGAAGTCTCATCAAACTTTAATTACTACATGATTTGGCCTATTTTGGGAACCGCCCTCAGTTATTCCCTCTTCCCCATCAAAATCTAAGAGTGAGAAAGGATTAGTGACCCTGTTCTGGGGTTCACAGCTGTCGGAGAAATGCAGATGGGAAACTGAGGCTGTCGAGGAAGAGGAGGTACCAGGAAAGAGTGATATTACAGGGGAAGAGGGAACAGAAGCAAGCGTAGCTCAGCTCTCCCAGAAAAGCCTTTGAAATAGCAAACCCAGTCGTTTTAGCCTCCCATGGCTCCCAATTTCAACTTCCAGTTTAAGAGCTGAAGTAATATTTGCACCCCAAAACTGTCTCCCTTCCCCAGAGAATTCAATCCCACCACACAGACTTGTACCCCCTGCCATGGGTGGGGCCAGGTTGCAACAGTCACTGTACAGGCACCAAACAAGTCCTCGAGCAGACTGGATCTGCTCTTCCTGTAGCTTTGTGTCCAGGGAGCAAAAATATTTCCCACACAGAAGCCACAAATCAAATAACCTGAGTACTTGAGGTCAGCTTCTCCAAACCCTTTAAAAATATATATATTATTAAACAGGCACATGTCAACAGGGAACGTAATTTGGAAAGAAAGACCTGAAATGTTTGTTTTGCAAAGCGGTTTTTGGAAATGGACATTTTCCAGGCTTTTTGATTTTTCCTTTTCTTTCCGTCTTGGCTGGAACCCTTCACCACATTTGGCAGGGCTTCACAGATGGCGCTGGCCGACCCACAACTGAATTTTTTAGAGAATAAGCTATTTGTCCAAACGAAGAAAACATGCCCAGATTTTCCAGGCTCCAGCCCTCTCCCACGCTGCTCTCCCTGCCGCTGCAGCCGTCGGCTCACCCACCCCGTGGCACGATGAGAAGGTTCCTCAGGAGAGGTGAGGATGATTCCTTTATCAGGAGAGGGATGCAGGTGGGCAAGGAGCAAGGAAAATCCCCTGCAAGGACCATCCACTTACAAGGAGCATCTTCTGCCACGAGCAGTGAGCGATGCAACAGCACCCAACAGCTCCCTGCCATTACCTTCTGCCCTTGGGAATGAGGGAATATTTGCACCCAACAGCTCCCTGCCATTGCCTT
>NW_020897800.1:4587841-4597643 GCF_003984885.1 Neopelma chrysocephalum
CCTTGGGAATGAGGGAATATTTGCACCCAACAGCTCCCTGCCATTGCCTTCTCTCCCTGGCAATGAGGGAATATTTGCACCCAACGGGGCTGTTTCCTTGCTGAGCAAGTTCCCTTGGTCTCTGCTCCCTGCAAACATGATGCAAAGCTCGGCCTGGGCGCACGGGAACGGTCGTGATTTGAAAGTAAACAAATGTGCTGGTGAAGATTTGCTCTATCTCTGGGCAAATCCTCTTTGAGTCTGAGCCTCTGGAAGCAGAGTCGGTCCAGGGAACTAATCCTGGGAGCCCCTATTCAGCAAGCTCAGCACTGAGGCTGCCTGGGGGAGGGATGCTCAGGAGATGCAGGTGCTCAGCACCCATCGGGATACATCCCACCAGCAGGCCCTGATCCCTCAGCACCTCCTGGAGAGCAGGGAGATGCTTTTTAAGGGCACTTAGGAACCAACAGGATGAAAAGGGAGATGAAGAGCTGTCACTCAGCCCCTGTGCGGGCAGGAGGGGATGAACACCCCGTGTTTCTGCGAGACAGGGATGCCAGCAGCTCCCTTTCCCACTGCAATGCCACAATCCCAGGCAGCCCAGCTCCCTCCTCACACTGCAATCCCCCACTCCTCCAAAGCCATGACACCACAACCTCAAAAGGACAATGGGAACAGCGGGCACAAGGGGGCAGATGGACCATGACTTGCCCTTCACCTCTCCTCAGCTCCAAGACCCTCCAGTGGGCAAAACACCCACCAGACTTAATCCCAATCTCCTTACTGATCAGTCCCTGATCCCCAGCTAGGGAAACAAGGAGTGTTTCTCCATGCTTGGGATGGGAAGTCTGGATCCTACACACACATGCTGAAAACCACGCTTAGCTTGGACTCCCTGTGGTTTCGGGGGCAAGGCAGGGAAAGCACAAGGAGGTTTAAGACCCTGGAAAAGCAGGCAGGTGCCCAGAGGGGTTTTCCAAGAAGACATGAGGGTTAGAGGAGTGGTGAAAGCCCTTATGGAGTCCACCAGAACCCCCCAGGCACAGCCCTGCATCAATCCAGGCCGGCATCATCAGGAGCAACACTGGAATGGCTGATGAGGAGGATGACGAGCAAGGATTAGATGGAGCCGGGTGGGAGTCACACATGGCTGTGCCGTTTGAGCAGCTGAGGAACGAGCTGTCGGTGTTTGCTCACAAACAATATGCTTGTCAGGATTTGGCCTCGTCTCTCAACTAGAAGATTTCCTTATGGAAGTTTCTCCACGGGGGGCAACGCTACAGAACACGCGCGGCGGGATCAGTCTGGCATCCGAGGCTCCCAAGGAAAAGGCATGGCCAGAGCTCTAGACGCCTCCTCTCCATCAATCTGTCTTTCAATAAGCTAAATATTGCTTCAAATAGTTAAAATATCTTTCCCTCCTTGCCTGCAGTACCCTGATGGTGCCATTCCCCTGCTGGTTTTGTTCTAGCAAGGGCCCAAAAGAAGTTCTTGCACGGTTGTTTTTGTTTTGTTTTGTTTTGTTTTAACACTTGAACTTTCCAAAAAACTAAAAAAATCAACTAAAAATCTATTTCTGGTTATTTGTGCCTTTGCTTCCTGACAGGTTCACACCTCTGTGGTCCATTCAGAGGATGCATCGAACACTTGTGATGTGCCAAGTGACCTGGAAGAGGCCCCAGCCAGAGCTGTGAGATGACACCCAGTGCTGGAGAAGCAGATGCCACCCCGTTTTCCCAGGAAGCCCAACAGAGCCCTAATCACCTGGAGGGAAGGGCTCCCAATTTTATGACTGGCACAACATAAAGCCCAAGGAAGCAGGATGCTCATGGCAGGCAGAGAGCAAAGTCTATTTATATTTTAAACCTAAAGGACAGACACAACCTGGCTGTGCAGCCTGAGCACTGCAGGAACTCAACCCGGAGGGAAAACACCCCCCATCCCATAGCCGAGTCCTTCCAGCCCTACCTGCAAAGTCAAATTGCTGCTTGGGTTTAACTGTGGGGGAGAAAATTCCCCATGCACGGAGGCACGTGGGGAGGAGTGTCACAAATCTGCCAAGATGCTGCTCCTGCTGCCTCCTCGGGGGCCGGGGGCAGCCAGAGGGGTCCCTGTGCCGAGGGAGCCGCGGGAGCTCCTCTCAGCTCCTCCAGTGTCTGATCAACTGTGGAGAGTTTGCACAGCCCGGGAGGAAATTACCTCTTCCATCTCATTCCTGCCACTGCCAGCTCTCCCTTTTAGCCCCCTGCCTGTGCTCCTTGGAAGACCTCTGCCCATAAAAGCAGTGGAGCAGTGATTGGTGCATTCAGGGACCTCAAATGTTGCTATTTCCAGCAATGTCAATAAAAAACGGCAAAAACACGGTCCTGTGGGCGCTGCAAAATTCACCCCTGGGGGCTGCCTGCTATTCATCTGTATTTCTGAATTTCCCAACTCTCCAGTCTCCCTGGATCCAGCCAGTGGCTCATTCAGCTTCCAGTTTACAGGGGCAATGGTGACACCCCTCAAGCAGCAACACCTCCCCTAGTTTAAGTCACAAGATGGGTTTTCCTCCCAGATATGGACTGGGAAGCCAAGGGGACCTGGGCAGCCCCAGGCCGTGTGCTGTTCCCCCCCTCTGCTGCTGTTGTGCAGCATCCCATAATGTCATGTCCATTTGCAGATTGCACTTTATTGGTTTTTATTTGGCAGCCTCGCTTGACTCTGCCCTTTAATTTATCCATTATACATCCTGATTAATTGGCCGATAAAGCTCCGTCCAGTTTTTTAAAACAAATTTCCAGTCCATTTGCTTTTAGTGGAACTGCGAACAAGCAGTTTAACTCATTACATTATAGCCCTCGTGCCTGAGGTCCCCTCCGGAAGCAGATATTCCAGGATCATACATATGGAACACGGCTCTGATCTGCATTAATAATCCCTCCAAGGGCTGAGGCTAGTTAAGGAGGGATCCCACTGGGTGGGAACAGACCCTTCCTCACCGTGGTCCTTTTCCCAGGAGAGTAGAAAACTTTCTATCCATGCATTGATGCCAAGTTGATGATTAGTTCCCATAAAATCAACTTTTGCACCTCTTTTATTTTGGGCTTCGTTGTCCAAGCGGCTCTTTTTTATAAGAAGCCATCTCCAGGCTCTCTTTCTTCCCTCTTTTAGGGCTGGGAACACATCTCCTTTAAACTGAAACATCTCCAAAGCCATTGCTGGAGCATCTTTCCATCCCTCTTCCATGTTGTTGCCTTCACAGCCCTTGGTGGTATTTCCATCCCCATGTTCCTGGCTGCAATCCCTCATTCCCTGATATCCAACAGCTCCGCCTGGGCAGTGTTTCTGGAAGAGGGTTCAAGCCCCCCATGGCAGATGCTCCTTGGGCATCCCTTGCTCCCACACCTCTACTTGTTTTGTCTGCAAAGCCCCAAATCCCTCTTTTTCTCAGCACCCAAAGCCCCCAGAGTAAATCTGCCAGAGCCTGTTCCAGGTGCAAATGAGGAATGACACCCGCAGAGATGGGAGCGAGGGGAGAAAGGAATTAATTCTGCTGGGTTGGCTCTTCAAAAGCACGAAAGGAAGCGAGAAAACTAACGGGAAAGCAAACCCCATTTCCCCTGAATATGAAACTAGGAGTGAATAAGCGATGGACTTCCACAGGGCGCCTTAATTCCCGTCCGTCAGCCTTGCTGCCTGTTCTCCCCTCCAAATGTTATTATCCATCACTCTCCTGGCGGGAACAGGACCGGGTGCATCTCTCCGTCTCAGTAGCTCAGCTGATAAGCTTGACAGACCTGGGCACTGGTGACAGCACTCACATTTCCAGTGGATAAAGTGCCATTTACATGAGGCAAGCGCCGGTGATTTTCCATCAGCCGGGACAGAATGAGGATGGGAACAGCTTGTAAGCTTCCCTCTTTTTTTTTTTTTTCCGGTTTGCTTTTTGTTGTTGTTGTTGTTGGGTTTTTCTTTTTTTTTTAGTTGGTCGTTTCTGTGATGGTTTTTGGGTTTTTTTTAAAGGGCAAAAACTGGACTTTCTCCTCCGCTCACATTTATAAACATCACCACGAACAAGGCCCCGGCCCTGATTAAAATTCCCAACATGCCAGAGTTTGCAAAAATCTCCGGCCCAAAGCAAAACAAGCTCAGGGGAAAGGCTGGCAACCCATTATATCTGGCTGTTGTCGAGGGGATTAGAGAGGAATTTGGCACGCTCCCCTTTCCCTTCCTTCGGACTCAGGCCTTATATTTTTCAAGGATCCTTCTCCAGCCCACACTACTTTCTTCTGGAGGAGCTGGGTGGTTTTTAATGTTCCCTTTTGTCTTCCTGTCACAGCCACTTTCTTCCCTTTTTACTTTGCAAATTGTTGCCTTATTTAGGCAGGAACAACCAGGGGCCAGTTCCCACAAGGAAAACTGGGGGGGCTGGGGAGGATGGGGGGGTCAAGACACATTCCTTTGCTATCAGTCTCCATCCACCAAGTTCTCCAACCTTCTGCCCCAGGCAAGCTGGACCCCTCAATCCTTAATGGAAAGTGGTCCAGTTGACCTTATTTTGTCCTGTTCCATCATGGATGAAGGGAGTGGGGTCTGCAAAGCATGGAGTTATCCCCAGGGATGCCTGGGGGACTAAGGGGGATGCAGCAAGGATGCAGCCGCAACACCAGGATGTGCAAAAGAGCTGCAAACCTTGTTCCCAAAATCCTTCTGGGCAGCTCATCCCCCCCCAGCACCCAGACAAGTCACGTCTCCACCAGCACAAGGAAAACTCCATCCCTGGCAAGTGTGATGGAAGCAATAAAGACCTCTGGCAGCACTGATAACACCAAGGTCACTGGTTTGAGGGCACACTCCTCTTGACAACTCAGGCTTTACTGACTTAATAAAAAAATTGAAGATATCTCTATTTTTTTTTTTAATTTTTGGTTTATCCAAACTTATTTGCTGGCCTGTTTCAAACCAGGCATCCTGAAGGCAGGAAGGTGGATCCCGATCCAGCAGCTTTGGTAGCTAATCCCTGTCATGCCCAGAGGACACCATTAGCCCTGCCATGGATGTGGCTCCATGGAGGAGACGACAATTGGAATGAACACAGTGGCAGCAGCCTTGGAAGTTCATGCAGGGAAATGCTGGAGACAAGAGTGATGCAAGGACAAAACCCCCTGCTTTGGGACTGGCAAATGACCAGTATGACTGATTAAAAGATGGGAAATCCTCCTAGAATCTTTTCTTTAAATTGTATTTGCAGGAAGACTCTACATTCAGGAGTTTTATTAGCAGAATACTAAACATACCTATTGCTCTACGCCTCCATCTGCCTTTTTAATAGGGAAAGTATCGAGATGAAGGGAAAACCCCACATTTTTACCATTTATATTGCTCTTCTTAACTCTCCACAAGCAGCAACCAAGCATTTACATGAAGGACTGTGGGACACAGCCACGCCAAAGGCAGGGGAATATGGAAATGCAGTAGGACCTCAGGAACAGGAGGTGGAGTAACAGCAGTGAAAGAGAAAAAAATAGGAGAGATTTCACCTTATTTCTGCCCCATTTCTTCTAGGTACCAGCCCATCCCTGCTGTAAAGTCCTCTGCTTGGACACCTGCCCAGTCCTGGGGACAGCACGGATGCTCCAAGCCATTTTCCATGGACATTCACCCCCAGCTACAGCCTTTGCCACGACAGCATCTGCAGGGGCTGCCCTGATTTCACACCTGAATCCTTGCTGGAAAGGGCGACATCTAATTCCCAGCTACCCCGAGGGATGTCACTGGGCTTCCAAGGATGTTATATAAGCCCAGGTCCTGTATCCAAGGAGAGGCTGCTCTTCCCAGGGTCAGGCACAGCTTGGGTGGGAGGCTGCTGACCACAGGAGCAGAGTGGCAGCCCTGGTGTCTCTTTGCCTCAGTCATTAATCACGAGGACACAGGGAATGTTCACAGGTTCTCCAAGCAGGCAGTGAGCCAGTCACAGTGGAGGAGGAGGGAGATCTGAGACCCCTTTTTGCCTTCAGGGCTATGGCTGGAAACGCCAGAAGACAGGAGAAGCCTTTGGCTCCATCCCTGCACTCCAGCACAGCCCGGGAGCTGCAGCTACCAAACCCAAAGGGGGAGAAATCTTCCTCCTCTCTTCCCCCCTGCAAAGCTCCTCCCGGCAGGGCCGATCCAGCCCGGCAGGAGCTGCACGGGGAGGGGCCGTCTCGCCGTGTGCCTTCGCATCCTCCTCTCCTAAAACCTTCCCGGGCCAACCCCTCAACATCTGCCGTGCTGCTCCTCCTGCCCCTCACCTGCTGTTCTCACAGACCTTCCCACCCCTCTCCAGGCCGCCAGCTGCGCTGGATTTTTCCAGCAACCTCCTCCTCCTCCATCCAACCCTGCAGAGCATCCCCATTCCCACGTCCTCCTGCTGTCGGACGCAGCAAGAGCTGGAGGTGCTGCAACCCCAAACCCTCTCATTGAGCTTCAAACCCGGGATTTGGGAGACAGGATGCTCAAGCTCCGCTTTAATTCATCCAGAGATCTGCTCAGAGCCCCTGCCTGACAGAGGGATGGTGCCCTAATATCCCAGATCCTGGGAGAAAAAGCTAATTTGCTGCTATTTATATTAATCCATAAAATCTGCGCCTCAAATCCTAACCCGTGCGAAGGATACCTCAGGAATTCACAAACCTTCAGGGACACAAATATTGCACAGAGCGTGACAGCCTTGCCAACAGTACATGATAGGTAAGAAAATCGACTCTCAGTCTCATCAGAGGAGGCTCCAGAGCACAAGTGAGATCTGAAGCTCCAGTTTTCCTTGGATTGCACTGCAAAAAATAGCTCCCCAGAGTCCAGACTTGCAGCCATGCCCCCAACTATCTCCCCAGCCATTCCTTTGCACTCTTTCTTCTTGTCCTGTTGCTAAGGAGGGTGATTACTCCTTCCTCCCAGCATGCGACAGAAATGTTTGTGCAGAGAAAAAAAATCCCCCAAGTCAGTACATTAATGTCCTGCAATGAAAAATAGATCTGTCTAAATATGCTCAAGGTAATTCAGAATACATTTGAGGTGATTTCAGGCTCTAAAGTCTGCCTGTAACAGCATTTCAGGCTGTGTTTATCAGTGCTTTCCCCCTGCACTTGCATTTTTTTTTTCTCCCTAGTTATTTTTAAAACATTTGCACAACAACAGAACCAAACGATCGCGGCAAAGGGTAGAAATCAGCCTCACAGCAGCCTCTCCCAGCGCTGGAAATTTTACCTTCCTGTTTACCCAACCCAAAGCTCTGCCTGCTGCAGGTTGGGGTTGAGTTTAGGTCAAGGCAAAGAGCCCGATCCCCGTCCTACAGCTGGAAATCTGCAAGGAGAGCCCTGAATTCAGCCAAATTTTGGCCTGGATGAAGTGCAGAGATTCAGAGTGACAGCGAAGGGCAGGTGGTAACTTTGTGGCTCTGGCACAAGCAAGAGGAACCACCTTTTCCAGCAGCTCAACTTGAGGATGCTCCGTGAGTTCCCACAGGACCAAACCCTCCCCTGGTTTCTACCTGAGCAATCACCCAACCTCACACCCACTGAAGGATAAACCTTCCTGAGCCAAAGTGTGCACAGGGCCAGGTTTACCCCTGGTGTTTGCTGCTGGGAAACATCCCATGAGGTGAGGGAGAGCTCAGAGAAGTCTCTGTGGGTGCCCTGGATGTCACTCCAGCCCGTCCTGCTGATTCACCACAAGGAGACAGGAGGTTGAGAGTCATCCACCCTAGAAATTATCCATCAGACAGGCTGTTCCCAGGAACAGATCACACTGCAAAAGCCCTTTACACTGGTAGAGCTTTGGGGAACAGCACCACAGCCCCCCCCCACGCTGCTGAAAAAAGCTAATTTGCTAATTTACACATCCTCTTCCTGGAGAAGAGCAGAGTTTGGCTGCAGGGCAAGGAACCCCAAGCAGAACAGGCATCCAGGCTGCTGCAGGGGGGATTTTCCCTGTCAGACAAAGAGAAATTGGGAGACTTGAAGCCAGGTCAGATGTGTTACCTGTGGCAAAACCAGCCGGTGCAGAGGATGCCCTGAGAACACACTGCGGCAGAGCAGAGCTGGGCACACTCAGCCCCTGCTCTGAAGCACGAGCTTGGAAAAGAAACAAAGAGAGATGGCTTTGGGCTCAGGGGGACCCATCTGTTTTCGAGGAGTATTTATTTATTTATCAATTAATGTATCTATTCTACCTTGTGCTTTTGCACCATCTTGAAAACAAGGAGTTGTAATATCCCTCAAGCAATTCTGCCCCTTATCCATCTGGTAAACAGCCATTCTGCTTTATTTGCCTGGTAGCTTTTTTTCTTTTTTCTTTTTTTTGTAAAGCTTTTCAGTTCCTAACAGAGCTAAAACCCACCAATTCCACGACAAGGACATCGCCATTAATGATGATGGCAGGAATAATGACCCCACACTCCGGGAGATTTCAACCCATTTCACAGCCACCCATCTGAGGAGCCGAACACGGCGCTAATTTTAGGAGTAAAAACTTGCAGAGCAGAGCCGAGCTCTTCCTCTAGTCCCAAGACAAGCCTTTAGCAGGGTTATAAATAGGAGGCAGGATTGCCAGCACCTTTCCTCCCGGTAAATACAGGATATCACGTGTGTGTACACGCAGTGACATTTTCCCGAGCACCTCGCAATTAAACCCTTTCTCTGTCTAATCACCGAGAGCTTTTCCAGGGCCAGAGCCTGGCGTTTGCCAGCAGAGGGAACCTTCCCATTGCCGGCTGGGAGACGGAGGGACCCTTCAGAGCTTCTCTGCAGCAGCCAGTGCCGTTTCCTTTCGCCCAGCTTTGGGATCGTGGCACACACAAGGGTCGCTTGGGACCCTCCCAGACCCCCCAGTACATTTTGAGTCGATGCAAAGTGTTTTCCCAGCGGTAAATATTCAATTTCCTGGAGTGTGCACAGGTGACAAATCCAGCCCCGTGCCCAAATCTCAGCATTGCAAAAATCCATTTGCATCATCCCTGCAGATCCCACCTATTGCTCGGCATGGTAACTGGTACCAGGACCCCCCAGCAGCCCCCAAAACCAAAAACAGCCTCTCCCCCAGGTCAGGGGAAGCATAAAAGGTTTGTACCCCCCGGGCAGGGGGTCTCTGCCCTTTGGGGGAGAGGGAGCTGCTGCCTGAACCCCAAATTGATGCATCCCAGGAGTGTATCCCACATCCATTATTCCCGCTGCTCACCCCAGGCTATAAAACATTCCTCTTTAAAAGTTTTCAAATAAAATAGAACCTCTAAACAAATGACACGGGGTTAAATTAGATCTATTTCCCAGCAAAGAAAAAAAACCCATTGAATTATAAAATATCTCTATTCCCCCCACGAGTGACGGAGCTGGTGCTGCAGCTGGAGGCAGGGCCAGGGATGGAGACACAGGGAGGATTTATAGCCCCAAACCCTCCAACAGTTGCTCACAGCATCAGCTCCCTGCACATTATAAACACTTCCCATTCCCATCCCCTGCACGGATCGCACTTTGCAGTTATGAAGTTGTTTCCACTTTCTCCTCCCCCCTCCCCCCCCGCCCTTCCTTCCCTACTATAATATTTAGTCTGCAGCTCTGCTTATTTACATACTTAATTTCAGTTCTGTTTGCAAACACAAATTAGTTTTGTGCAATTACTTTGTGCACGGACATGGAGTTTATCCGCTTCAGCGGTTTAACAACACGGGAAGCGACTGCACAGGACCATATGGCTCCCGATATATAATCACAATATTACCTGCAGATTAGTTACATAAGGGCTGCCTTATAATTAGTGCAGTTCAAAGAGGTTCAAAGGGAAAGGAAGGGGGGCAAAGGGAGAAAGG
>NW_020897800.1:4597743-4628320 GCF_003984885.1 Neopelma chrysocephalum
AAAGGGAAAGAAGGGGAGGGAAAGGGAAAGAAGGGGAGGGAAAGTGAAGAAAGGGGAGGGAAAGTGAAGAAAGGGGAAGGGAAATGGGGGAGAAGGGGAAAGAAAGGGGGGAAAGGGAAAGAAGGAGGGAAGGGAAGGGGTGGGAAGAGAAAGGGGGGAAAGGGAAAGAGGGGGGAAAAGAGCAAAAAAAGAGGGGAAAGAGGGGGGAAGGGACAGGGGGAAGGGAAAGAAGGGGGAAGGGAAAGAAGGAGGGGAAAAGGGAAAGAAGAAGGAGAGAAGGGAAGGGGGAAGGAGGGGAAGGAAAGAAGGGGAGGAGAAGGAAGAAGGAAGGGAAAAAGAAAGAAAGGGGAAAGGGAAAGAAAGGAAGGGAAAAGAAAAGATGGGGGAAAGGAAAAAATCAAACAAAAGGACAGAAATTCAGACAAAAAGGAAAACTAGAAAAGATAAAAGGTGGAAAAGGAAAAAAAATAAAGGATGGAAAAGGAAAAAAGAGAGAGAAGGAAAACAGGGAGGGAAAAGAGAAAATAACACAAAGAAAGGAGAGGAAAGGAAAAGGATTCCCTGACTCCACAACGCCAGCAGCGTGGGAGAACAGAGCTATGCAGAAAATTGATTTTATGACAAAAGTGAAAAATCAGGTGAAAAATTGTTTGAGTCAAATTAAATATTTTGTTCAACCAGAAAATAAAGGTTTTGTTTCATTGTCAGGTGTTCTCTGTTTCAGGTAGTGGATTTCTTTAACCTTAATAACCACGGTTTGTTATATTTAGCAAAAAAAAAACCCCAGTAACTGAAACAAAAATACAAATATTTTTCTGGAAAATGAAACAGGTTTTTCTAGGGTTTTTCCTTTCCCCGACCCAAAATTGGTTGCCTGAGCTTAGTTCAGTAATAATTTCAGTTGATCCAGACCTCCCTTTTGCAGGGAAGTTAATATTGCCATGAAAACCTGTGATGGGATGGGTGGAATTTTTTAAACCCAACCATGAACATGAGGGAACTGGGAAGGGGTTTGCAACTATTTTCCATGTTTTTTCAGTTTTTTAAGTGGGTTTCTTTTAAAGTCAAACTCTGAGTGTGCTGGGAAGTATTTTAACCACATGTAGACATCAGTGATCTTTAATGTCCCCCCTAAAAGGGGTCAGCCAAGGCCAGGTTGGAGGGGGCTTGGAGCAGTGGAAGGTGACCCCACCCACGGCAGGGGGTGGAAGGAGATGACCTTTCAGGTCCCTTCCAACCCAAACCATCGTGGGATTAGGAAATCTGAGGCTGAGGGGTGTTGCCCACCCCCAAAATCAACAGAGTGGAGAGACCAGGACCGGCAGCATTCTGGGATTCTAACAGGAAAAGCTGCCCAGTGCTGACGACTCCACAAGGGGTGGTTGGACTTTCTCCTTCCTTCTCACTCCTGGCACCAAAAACACAACGTGACCTGGGAAAAACGGAGCTTTCCTAAGGACAGGGGGGTTCACATCCCTGGGACTGCGTCCAAGAGGTGCTGGCTCTCCATGGAGCCTCCTCTCCCCTCTGCAGCTCCAAGGGATGGGGAGAAGGGACACGTTAATCATCGGAGCATCCCAGTGGTGACAATCCCCTCGTGGCACCTCCACCACAGCCCAACATCCACAGCCCATTTCCTCACTGCTCTTTCCACCCAAGCAGCCCAAGACCCTGCGAGTGCATCGTATTTTCTGCTCTGCCAAGACCCAGAACTGTAACTGTGAGAACACAGATTCACTTCCCGTGCCAGGAGCAGCCTCCAGACTGCGGAGCCTGGAGCGCCGGGAGCCCCCGACCGACGCACACAACATTCCCAGGCTGCTCTTCCCACAGCCCTTTGGAGTGCTGGGGGCTCTGAATCCCTTCACAGCCTCCTCTCTTCCCGTGAACATCGCAGAAACCTGCCTTTCTTTTTATTTAATTCTCCTCTTCCCCTGCCGCTTGCAAGACGGCCTTTATTTATATAATACATTTCACATCCGAGACATCGCTGAGAGCTCTACACAAATATTAATTACCAAGCCCTAGGTGGTAAATTATAAATATCCGTTCTCTCCAGATTAGAAAAAAAAAATCCACCCAGCATTTAATAATAATAATAAAAGAGACTGCACCGTGGCACATAAAGTGCTACATGAAGGAGCACTCCTTTGCCCCAGGGCTGCAATAAAGCACAGCAGACCCCAAAAAAGTTAAAATAGAGGATGACCGAGGGTCAGGCCACCAAGCTGGTGATGGACATGCAGCTGAGCATTTGCAGCCTTGGAAGTACAGCAAGAGGATGCAGGGAATTCAGTGCAAATCATGATGGGTGGGAGCAACCACTGACAAACATCTGGTGGAGGGGGTTTGCAGCCCCTGAGCGTCTCTCCTCTGCCCAGCCTTTATCCACCAGCTGGAAAATGCTTCCTTGTGCCATCTCTGCACATCCCATCACTTAGGCAAAGCAGGGCACCATCTCTCTGCCTGTCTAACACTGATTATCCCCAGCAGGATTTCTGTGCTACACGAGGTGTCAGAGTCCCGACAACGCGATGATGGACTCGCCGGTACAAGGCCAGGTGTAATAAGGCAGCAGCTGCTTTTCCACTCTGCTCTGGGATCTCTCGTCCTTGCAGAGCACATTTTTGGGGGATATTTGACACTCCTTCCCCGAGCAAAAGCTGCCACAGCTGACAGCAATGAGCAGGCATGGCAGAGATAAGACCCTGGAGTGATAAGAGGGCTGGGGTCGGTTCTGCTTGGCAGCAGAACGAGACAGTTCCCAGTACAAACACAGAATCGGGGAATATCCAGAGTTGGGACCCACAAGGATCATTGAGGCAACTCCTGTCTCTGCCCAGGACACCCCAACAATCTCACCCTGTTCCTGAGTGTTGTCCAAACCCTCCTGGAGCTCTGGCAGCCTTGGGGCTGTGCCCACTGCCCTGGGGAGCCTGGTCAGTGCCCAACCACCCTCTGGGGGAAGAACCTTTTTCTGAGATCCAACCTAAATATCCCCTGACACAGCAAAACCACAACCAAGCAAAACCCAATGCCCATCCAAACTCTGAATCCTTCTGGCTGCCCTGCTGTGATGGTGCAGGACCACTACCTTGGGAAGCAGATGGATATTTAAGATCCAACAAGATCCACATTCAACAAGATAAGGAGGAAGAGGCAAAGTTTCCTCCTCTCAGTCTTCCATCTCCTGCTACAGTGCACATCAGGCCACGCTGATGCTGCCAAATCCCAACCATCTCCATTCTCCCCAGCAGCTCTTGTGGGCTTTCCAAGACTCACCAGACCTCTCCCAGCACTAAAACAAACCCTCCAGGCACAGTTCACCTCCCAGATCCTGGAACAGGAGCAGTTTACTGCAATTCCTGCCTCTCTGCATCCTGCCCAACTCTGCTCAGCTTCGGATCAAGTGCTCAACTCCATCACTTCCAAGCTGTGGATGGCAAACAGGGCAAATCATTTAGGGCTTGGAAATTTTTTGTTTATGAATAGTTTTGCTCTTTAATTTTGATTTTCTTCATTGCTGCCTGCTGGCCTTCCCTTTTATTTTTTATAGATCAGAGCAATCACCAAAAAGGACAAACCCCCAGCTTCCCAGAGTGGGAAAGGCAGGCAATCAGAGCCAGTGGAAAGGACACGCTGGGAAGTCAATGAAGATGGGAAATTACATTTACCAACCTGGGGCTCAGCAGGCCCAGGGTACTTTGCCTGCCTGTTTGAACAGTGTGTGCTCCTCTTTCCCTTTGAGTGCAGCGAGCAGCTGGTCTCTAAGTAAGGGGACCTGAGGATAAGAGCTCTGGGATGATCACTGGAGATCCCTGTGATTTCTGCTTGCATGGCTGGCAAAGTCCACGCAGCTGAATTTATACCCAGGGGGTGTTTAATGACTTGTCTCTGCTCACCACCCACCTCCACACCAAACCCCAGTGATGTTTTAAGACCCTTGAGCAGCTCTCTGTCCCCAGCCATGGCTGGCAGCTCTGCAAGGGGCAAGCAGGAGGCTGGACACAGCAATCTCCTCCTGCTGCCCTCATTTCTCACAAAATATTCGGCAGAAATAGGGAGTGCTCGGTTTGCCACCTAATTTCAAAGGCTGGTGCCTCCAGCTGCCTCTTCAAACCACCCTTGTAGAGGAAGGAGGCTTCATTTGGCATTTGTTTACCAAGGAAAAGCACGAGTCCTGCAAAAAAAACCACGAGCAGGATGTCATAACTATTTACTGCTCACCCACACGGGATTGCTGCTGCAGCATTATCCTCCCCAGCACACACATCCCATTCCCAAGGAATCAGCAAAGCACAACACATTTCCAGGGGAGTGTCACAGAGAAGGACAGGGGGAAAAACATCTCCAGCTAGAAGACTATTTGATTTTAAATGAAATCTCTCATCTATCCACACAAAGAGTTCCCATCATTCTCCAGCAGATTGGAGGTGTGACATGGAAAAAATCTCACCATGACCCTCTTATTTCTGCCTCAGCAAGGTGGAAAGGAAAGCTTTCACCCATTCTGGCTGCCACCACCATGGCAGAGGAGATGGAGCACACTGGGCTACCAAAGTGCCTCCTTTCCCTCTACTCATCCCTAGTCCAGGACCTGGATAGTTACATAACTATCCAGGAGCAGAATAAGTAGGATCTCCAGTAGACTGTGGTACATCAAGATATACAGGGAGCAATAACAGCACCTATAGCCACAATGACTTTCTCCCAGCTCTGATTTCTCTCCTCCTCCAGCCCCAGCTGTGGTCAGTGGGACCAATTTCACAGCTGCCCAGTTCCAAATTGGACTTGTGCTTCCCAGCTGTACTCCCAGTCCTGTATTTGTTTGCTATCAGCTTTAATTAGGAGAGACTTCATTGCCTGACACATCCAACCCTCTGCTCCAGCTCCTCCAAGGCCACCTTCCTCACCCACCCCGTGCTGAGAGGTTTGAAAGCTTGAAGCTGCTGCCTTGGATCCACCTCCTCAACTCCTGCCTTTCCAGGCAGGAAAAGGCAAGGAATGAAGGGACACAGAGCCCCAGCCCAGCGATGGGCACCTTGGTCAGGTCTCTCCCTGCCTGCTCCTGCCGAGCCAGGATACAGAACTGAGCTGGAGAAATCAAAGCTGATTCCAATCTTATTATCCAACACGGCCCTATCAGCTGAGACAGCGACATTTATCACATTAATAGGAATGATAGAAGAAAACTGGGATCCTGTCCAACAAGAGCACTTTATCACATGTTGCACTGTCTTACAAATCCAATTATCACCAGCCGAAGGTCTTAACGGCCCTCCAAGAGTGGCTCTGGAAACCTTAAAAGACTATAAAAGTACTTGTCCAGAGCCTGCAGCATCGCCTCGGCCAGGGCTTGGGAAGAAGCACTGCATCCTATCCAGGAGACTGCAGCAGCTTCATCCCAGAAAAAGGAGCCAGGAAATTTGTCACTAGGAAATTCCCACCCATGGCATGGGACCATTCCCACCCAGCCAGCCCAGCTGTGTGACACAAGGAAGGGAAGCCCAGCACTGACAGAGCAGGGTGAAAGCACTGCCTTCCCAGGAGTGTGGGGATGCCTCAGGAGGCTGCCCAAAACCTGTGGGATTTATCCATGCAAAGCCTGAGGTGCCATCCAAAGGAGAGGCAGCAGGAGTTTGCTCTTCTCTCTGGTTTTCCAGATCAAGAACAGCAGCAGGAACAGACCTCTAAGGCACAATCCCAAAGGATTTTGCTGCTCTCTTGGCCTTCTGGCCTGTCTCCCTGTGAAAAGACTCGAGCAAAGCTTTTCTCAGCTCTCACTGAATGAGAAATAATCAACCCAGCGTCAATCCCCGATTCCCTTCAGCTCTCAGTTACTAAGGTTGCATTCCAGCTTGATCCCAAATGATTTTTTCCCCCATTTTCAATATTGCAAACCAAGCAAAAAGCGAAAAAATTTACTTTTTCCTCCCTCTCCCCATTGTTGTAATGATTGTACCTTAAATAATTTACCTGCTGCACTCCTGCCCTTCCCTCAACATTCCCCAATCCTGCTTCATCATTCCTCCTTCTGCCCCACTTCAGCTGGTCAGGAATGATGACCAGGGGGATTTGTCACAGCAGGACAGGCTTTTCCTGTCATTCTGCTCCACTGAGCAGCCAGAAACAACACCTTAGTTTTGCCATTTCCTGCCCTGTTCCATCATTCCATTATTCCCCAGGGCACACAGACACCTCCAGAAGCCACCACAAGTTAAAGCATCTGGGCACCACTCGTGCCTCATCTTCCAAAGGCTCCTTGGAACTTCAGCAGGATGCTGGGACCAGGTGATCATGATGACAGGAGTGGGGAAGACAAGGTGCAGGGCAGTGGAAAATCCTGTGAGCAGCAGCAGAGAGGAACAAATTCTGCTCTTGTTTGTGGTTTTCCAGCGCAAGGTTGGGGTGGGTGAAATAGGGGAGTGTTTGCTTAATTTTGGACTGGCTTCTACAAGGGGTGCAGGGAGCTTGGAAAGGGTTTGGAGGTACCTCATCCCACCTCATGGGGGTGGCAGCCTCACCACCCTGGGTGAGAAGAAACAGGACACATCTCCCACAGCTGCTTGAAACTTTGAGTGGTCCTACCAGCTCTGCCCAAATCTGTCCTTCATCCTGTTCCCATCCATATGGGCAGATTTATGGGATAAGGGCAGGAAGCAGGGACTGGTTCTGTTGGAGCAGAGGCAGAGGTGACTCAGACTCAACCAGACAGGGTTAAAGCATCCCTTGGATCCTGCCAGAGAGATGGTCCATCATTAGGGCAGGAGATGGGGACTGTGGAAGGGACACATTCCATATCTCTGTATCTGTGTCTTTCTCTCTGCAGAGCTGCCTCCAGCTCTGGGGTCCCCAGCAGAGGAAGGACATCGACCTGTTGGAGCAGATCCAAAGGAGGCCACCAAGCTGATTAGAGGGATGGAGCACCCCTCCTATGAGAAAAGGCTGAGGACTCCAATATCCTTGTGGGTCCCTTCCAACTCGGCACATTCTGGGATTCTGGGATATCTGTAGAGAGATGTAGCACAGCCCCTAATCAGCCACCAAGTTTAAGGGCACAGAGGCCTTCCTGGATGGCTGTTCACCGTCTTCCACGAGCACAGCAGGTCCCTATAATCTGGATTATTTCTGCCTGCGGGAATAAAGCTCCCACAAAACGAGCTTCACCCTCCCCAGCCCTGCAAAGGAGGAGCAGCTGCTGCCTCACATAATCTCCGTCGGCGCCACGATGAACTAATGCCCTCCCGACCCACAGAGCCGACGTGGGAATCTCTCTCCTCATTCCATTTCCAGGCATTGCTGCTAAATAAAGCAGCAGCCAGGCAAATTACCCCCAGTTCTCTACAGGGTCCCCCCTTTTGTGGCCGTGGCACAGGAGAGCAACGTGCTTATCCACACCTGACTGGCATTACCAGTGCCGGGAATCAAGGGTCTCCATCGTGCTGCTCGTACATATTTAAAGTGATTTAATGGTTGTCATTCATTATTAACCACGGTTATTAGAAGGATGCCTAGGAACACATGGAGAACGGGATCTTTGCCTGGCTAGACACTGCACGAACACTGAGCAGAATAAAAAGATCTCTTCTAGGAAAAGCCCTGCCCTGATAAAGCAGCAGCACTCGCAGGAAATATTTGGATTTGGGGGGAGGGCGAGGTAAAAAGAAAGAGAAACACATATTTCATAAAAGCTTTTCCAGTTCTTAATCCTGGTGTGTTTGATGGCTGCGTTGTCCCGGCAGGACTTGCTGCCCTCCACTTACTCACACTGAGGTGGCCTGGGAGCCCCTGTGAGGGGCACAAGCTTCACTGAACAGGATGAGATAAAAAAGATGCTCCCTCCCTCCCAGCATCCCCCTCCAAAAGACTCCTGGCAGGGATAAATCCAGTCAATTCACAAGGCAGTGGGGAGAAAACCACACATTTGCAAAGCGCTGTCGATGCTCAGGGTATTAACGAGACATTTTAATAAGCACCATAATGGAAATTTATGTCAGGGTCCACAAAATAATACAGATGGCGGTTTATGCAGCCCTTGTATTTAAAACAAAGTAAATTATATGATCCTAAAACAATAGGTGAAATTATAAAGCATACAAAGAAATGGAACATATCCAGCTCCCTCTCCAGCAGCATGGGAAGGACCCAGCTCTGCATCCCTGCACCAGCATCCCACTGCTGGATGCTGCCCCTTACAAACCACTTTGCTGCCTTCACTCATTCCTAATTAAAACCAAAGGAAGGTCCCAAGGCTTGGATAACAGAAGGGACCCTCCCCATGTGAGTACAGCAAAGAGACGGATGACAGTGAGAAGTGTTGGATGAGAGGGGAGATGGAAGGGAGAGAAAATAGGAAGAAGAAGGGGCGAATAAAGCAAAGAGGTTATCAAAAAACGAGGATTTTTGAAAGTGCAGCGTTAATCTTTTCAGAAATGAGGGGGATTTGGTAAAGCTGAGATGCATCCTGGAGGCACAGCCTGAATTTAACACAAGTGCCTTGTCCTGGCACAGCATCTGTGACCATGCCAAGAGCACGAGGAGCTTGCAGCTTTCCAGCCCTTTCCTCTGCCCTGGGAACTGTGAGGGACCTGGGGGTGGATTGAGAAATGAGACACAGCACTTCTCTACCACCTAATTTTCTCTTGGCGAAATTATCTCCCACATCCTTCATTTTTCACAGCTGCGGAAAAAGAGAGGAGGAAAATCCCAAAGCTCAGCCACGGTGTGTTTTTTAAGCCTCCCGAGGTTTTGCTTGGCTCTGGGGATGGCAGAAGGTGCCTGGGCTGGGTGTTGGATGCAGTTTGTTTTCAGCCCATAAAAGCACTCACCAGGTGGATTTTCTTCCATTTCCACAGAGCCCTGAGCACCGATGCTGAAAGCTCTGCTAAGAGGAGCTGTCAGGGCACATTATCCAGAGGGGCTGATGCCTCTGGAGGAAGGAAGGTTGGAACTATGAGTGAGAACAAGGAGAGGTGACCGCCAGATGAGATGTGCATTAGAAGGGAGAAGGACACGATCAAAAAGGACATGATCGAGAATTTTAAAGTCCATTTGGAGATTTGCTGCTTGGATTTGGGTGGACTGACAGCACCCCAGGCTGCTGCTTTAGCAGGCAGGGCACTGGGATTTTTCCCTGTGCTGCAGCCACCAGCCAGTGGCATTGCCTCTGGAAAGGTGGGATTTGTCTTTCCAGCTGGGATTTCTGTTACCATGTTGTTTATAGCAATGGCAACAGTCTAAGGTTGTCCTGTAGCACAAGTTCTCCTAATTGTCTTGAACATCTGGCACAGGCTGGGATGAGTCACCCTTGGAGATGCTCCCTGTTGATCCCTGGTGGGGCTGAGGACCTTTGTGCCCACCAAAACCCCACTTACAGCTCCACGTTTTGGTCAAAGGGATTTTGTCCTGAGCACACAATTGGTCCAAGTGGCAACAAACCAACATTTTCAAAAACTCCAGGCCAGGCTGGATGGCTCCTGGGCAAGCTGATCTGCTGGGTGACATCTCTGCTCATGGCAGGGGGTTGGAGCTTTGTCTATAAGGTTCCTTCCAACCCAAACCATTCTATGCCTCTATGAAAATTCCCAGTGCACCCTTTCTGAACTCCTTCTTGAAGCCAGGCCCAGAAATCAGCAAAAGCAGAGCTGATGCTACACAACAACACCACCCTCAGCTACCTCCCCCTGAGGCCAAATTCCCACACCCCAAACAAGGGTGGGGGGACACAAAATGAGCCACCCCCAAAGCAGGGTGAGCACCACGACACGAACCTGTGGCCAGGCACTGCCAGCTGGGCAGGACACAGCAAGAATTACCAAATAACCCACTTCTGGGGATGTTTGTTGCAAACCACCATCACTAAAAAATCAGTCTGTGGCTTGAAACAGATTCCACAGGCCTTTTGCATCTGGTTTTTTTTTAATTCTTATAAGCCTAATGTAATTGTGGAGAGACTCATTCCCTGTGTGAAATGCTCGATCCCTGCAGACCAAGTCCAGGCATGAGACAGAAGCAGCCAAGAGGAAACACAGCAGCTTGTCAAAGAAAAAGAAGTTAGCAGAGCACATCCCTGAGGGAGGAGGAGGAGGAGGACAGCAGGGGTGTCTCCAGGACTCCGCTCAATCCTGCAAGTCACTGTGTCTTCCCCCCCTGAGGCCCCTGTCATCCCTCAGCTGGTTTTACACCGGTTCAAGGATCAACAGCAGTTGGAAGTCTGGGTTTTTAATGCCTGCAGCCTCAGCTTTCACCTGGCAGAACTCAGAGGAGCTCTGAAAACCCTTTTTGGAAGGCTCTGGAGATCTCCCTAATTGGCACAATGCAGCAGGAGCAGAGGGAGGCTCAGGGCAGGTGTAAGAAAGGTGGTTTGGGTACCAGGAATTCTAAGCAGGGCAGGACTGAGCCCTGTCCTGGCTAATTAACCCCTGAAATTAATGGGGCGTGTTAGTTTGGTGAGGATACCCCATTTAAGGCAAGCAGGGCACAAACTCCAAGGCTGGTCAGTGAGCAAACCAACCCTTCCTGGCAAAGCTGTGGCTGCCCCTGGATCCCTGGAAGTGTCCAAGGCCAGGTTGGACAGGGCTTGGAGCAACCTGGGCTAGTGGAAGGTGTCCCTGCCCACGGCAGGGGGTTGGGACAAGTTGATCTTTATGGTCCCTTCCAACCCAAACCCTTTTTTGATTCTATGCAATGCCACCCCAAGCAGCCATTCACCCTCTGCCTCTGCACCCACTCATCCCTCCCTCCACCCTTCCATGCCCCAGGACTTCCCAAGAGGCAGCAAGAACTGGGAAATCTCTTTGACAGGAAGCAAGGTGATATTATTGGCATTACAGAGCGATCAAAACCACCGGCCCGACAAAGTCCTTGCTGTAATCCATTTATTTTCCTACTTTTAGAGCTTTTGATTCTCTTCGACCTATTGGATACATATGGATTGCTACCGACCCAAGCAGGCACAGCAGGGAAACTACACACCAGGATGAATTCCTACACCATGCTGCAAACAGGAAGAAGATAAACAGCTCAGTCCTGAAGAGCTTGATTTGGGGAGATAATAAATTAGGGCTCGTGGGCAGGAGGTATTGAAACATCAGGGTCTAAAGACCATCAGCGGTGATCATCCAACAAAGGAATATTCATCTCCTAGGTGCAGGCTCCCCAGAGCTGGCTGAGCATCCTTCAAAGTAAAATCCCACAGACCTGAGCACCGGGGACAGCATTACCCTGACAATGTAAACACATTAAGGAAGCAAAGAGTTACAAGCTCCGATGCTGAGTGTCGCAATCACGTCCGAGCTATTTAGCAAATAACGTGGAAAGAAGACATGATGGATAAAGACGAAATTAATGACTGAACTGGTGCTCAGTGATTATCAAGAAACTAGTGATGAGGACCTGATTACATTCACAATGGATAATAAAGGCTTGCCCCAATCAGTAATATATATACTCAGGGCTTCAAAAGGACTCATTTCCAACGCGGGGGAAAATTATGGGAGAAATTGGCTGGAAGGGAAAATGTCAACAGAGAAATGTGGGCTCGTAACACGAAACTTATTAGAGAGCCAAAAAGTCAGGACTCCGCAATCCAAAAAAGACAATTTTGGCTAAAAGCCCTATTCTTATTGCTAAAGCAGCAATCAAGCATAACACAAAAATAAAAGGAAAAATAGACAGCAATCAATGTGCATTAGGAGTTATGAAGTGCATTGATAAGGAAAGCTAAAAACACCACGCGGGAGGCAACTGCTGCCTGGCAGAACCACTGAGGGGATTTAACAGCACTAAACCCAGCCTAGCCCCAGGCAAGCGGGTGCCTCACCCCCGCCCTGGTTTCTCTCTGCTAAAAGGCATCATCAGGAATAAATCGCCTTTGAGAGCGCTGGAGACCCTCTGCAATTCCAACCGGGACACTCCACCCCTCTGCAGCTCCGTTCCCAGCCGAGCCATGGGGACAAGGACAGCTCCCGTCCCTGTGCCTGGTGTGTCCTTCATGTAAAGCCAACGGAGCACCCAAAAATATTTGTCAGCAGGGACAGAGCCAGCTCACCACCCCAACAAACACATTCACAACCAGCCCCACCAGCACAAGCCCGGCACCTTTGTCATCAGGGATAGATCCAGATCATCACCCTGACACGAATTCACAACCATCCCCCACAGTCTGACCCCAAATCCCCCGATTTTGGCTCATATTTTGACAAAGAACTCTTCATCCAGATGTCAATTCAAGCCTTTTCCTGTGCAAGGAGTGAATTAATCACTGACCAGCACCAGGGTGCAAATCATTTGGGCTGATACCACGGCACTAATATTGGGACAGGAGGGGCTTCCCGGCACGTTTTGTCTTAGGAACCCCCAATCCCAGCTCAGTTTTAGCTCAGGTAATTACAGTTCACCTCCCCAGATGCTCGAGCAGGGGAAGGTACCCTCCTCCTGCCCGTCCCTGAGCGGCTGAGCTGGAAACGCTGCGCGCTGACAAACAGATGTGCCAAGCCTGGATATTATTGTAACGTCTTTCCAACAATTTGTATCCCCAGAACGGTGGTAAAGAGATATTGTATGGCAAATAAATTAAAGCGTTTGGCCATAAAGCCAATAACAGAGAGAGAGAGAAAGAAACACAGACGTTGGAGGAGAGAGAGGTTTTCAACGAGGTTAAGGAAAGATGGAAAGTCAACGGGAAAAGAAGGAATCCTAAAAAAAAAAAAATATTAAAGAAGTAGCAAGGATGTGCTTTCTGGGATTTGTGGATATGGCTGGGACAAAAGGGCAGCCTGTTTGTGCCAGTCTCATGAAAAACTCAGAGATGAGAGGTTAAACCCTCATAAACACCTGGAGAAACAATAACAGTGGAAATTAGAAAAACAGGGGATCCTGCCTGGCTGAGCTGCCCCGGTCACACCTCACCCCAAACAGGAGGCACAGGTAGATTGATCACTCCCACGGCTGCTGCTGTTTGCTCCTGAGTCCCTGAGATGGCTTAAAAAACATTTTTATTAAGCCAGATGGAGAGAGGGGGAAGGGGAAGAGGAAGGGGGGAGGGACATCCATCTATGTGCCAGGTGCCAACAAGGGGGAAGGAAGAGAAAAAGAGAAATCAAGCGTGGAAAATAAGAGAAAATGTAGTCGGAGATATAAAGCCTGTCAAATTGGCTGCAAACAGTAACAAAAGCAAAGGAGAGATAGTTTTCTCTTTAACAAATGCTTTGATCAGCTGTAGTTGATATAATTACTATATAAAGCTACAGCAAGACAGAAATAAGACACATTTATCTTCACGGAGCAAAGAGAACCTTTCTGATCGCTTCCTCTCCTTGCCAGGCTGTGACAAGCAGATTCCAGGCTGGAAGGTCACAGAGCTCAGGTTTGGCTGGTCCCTTTCCCAGGGGACATGGGACCTGAGCCTGGTCCATGGGACCTGAGCCTGGTCCCTTGGGCTTGGCTTTGCTGGTCTGGCCCCTGGGAGCCGGCACAGACCACGCCAAACAATGGTCTTGCACAAGGGGCAATGCCCTGGGCACATTGCTGGGGAAAAGGAGATGGTCACAGCAATGCAGGAGGCCACTGGCACTGAGTTTTCCTCCCTCTGGTGAGAACCAGTTCAGGGGAAAGGTGGAAATATCCCAGAGGAAAACTCTGGCTGCTGAGAAGCCCGTGGGGATGAGAGGCGAGATAGGGAGAGCAGCACAATTCACACCCAGCAACTAAAACCTGACCTCATCATCCCCTGAACGGTGCAGAGAGGAGGAAAACAGTCAAGGAAATTTCCATTACAAATCCAGACACTCAACTCACTGCTGCAACCACTCCAGGGCCCCAACTACACCTGCTTTGCCTCCTTTCTCCCATGACACCAACCTTCACCACACCCCTCTCATGGCAGCAGCTGGGTAGGTGAGACTCCCACCACGAAATAATTCCCTGCCCCAGGTAGCAGGGAAGGCAGGACTCAACCCAAACATTCCTGTTTTCAGATCACACCACCCCCTGAGGTGTGATGCTGTAGTTTCCAAACATCACATTTGAATTTTAACCACTCTTATTTATTTCAGTCTAGCCAGGTAAAATTAAAAAAAAAAACAAACCCACAACAAGCAATTTCTATGAAATATTTCCCTTTTGACAAATTGACACCACTCAACAGAAATATAATTCAGCCTCAAAGCCCTGCCAAGCCCCAGCAGCTCTGATCACAACCAGGACCATGTGCTGGGGGTCTGTCCCTGCCTTGTCGAGCATCTGTTTGTGCACAGAAAGCAGGGACAGCCCTGTAATGCTGCTGGGATGTGAATGATCATGGAATTATAGAACAGCTCAGGTTGGAAGGGTTATGGGGCAGCATTTGGGGGGAGCAGGGAAGGTGGGATCAGGGATGGTGGGATCATGGATGGAGTGTGTGTGTGCATAACACAGGATGAGTGATGCAGCAGAAAACCATGCCCAGGGGAGGCCAGTGCAGCACAACACGCAGCAAGATGCACCTTGTCCTGCATCAGGACAACCAAGGTGTGTCTGAAAGGAGCAGGGGTGGTGGCTGGTCCCACAGGGACACAGGGGACAATCCCACCTGGAGCACACGTGTGTCCCCACACACGGGCAGGGGCAGCACAGCTCCCCCCTCCCACCACACGCAAAGCCCTGATTTATTTAGACTGGAACAATTTGTCGTCGGCTGTAATTTTAACTACCTCCGTGCTGAGGAGCCAATCAGGGCTTGTGCTCATCGAGGCTTTTATGGGTTCCCATAAAAGCAGCAAAATGAAAACTCAGGGGCCCTTAAAATATACTCCGCGGGTTTGTGCAGTGCAATTGGAGGCTTTTATGACTCCTGTCAGGGCTTTTATGACCCTGTAAAACTGTGCAGCGGCCCAGCCTGCGATGAAAAGTGACCTCAGATGTCTTAAAAGCCTAAATGGTCCTGTACATTTACACGACCTGGTGGCTGAATTCAGGGAAGCCCCGGGGGACGTCACCCTGGCTCAGCTCTGCTGCCGGGGAGGATCAGGGGCAGCACCACGGGGGCTCAGCATCTCCCTCAAAAAGACAAAACCCATATTTTTTTCTAAAATACGGGGGGGAATAAGCAGTTACCCTCCTGTCACGGGCCATGGGGGCTGTTCTGCCAAAGCCATGAGCTCCCTGGCTCCACATAACCCGATTTGCAAACCTAGCTGAGCTCTAGAATAAGTGAGTTTGATGGCATCACACTCTCTCATTTCCCAACACAAACACCACTTGATTTAGCAGAAGCAGCAGGGTTTTGATTTCCCCCCCCTTAAATGAAGCCAAGACTGGAAGATTAGGGATGCAGCAGGGAAGCAGAAAGAAAACCCATCAGGCAGGCAGTGACAAAGAAGCATTAATAAACTGCACGAGGTACCAAACGCCGTAAAGAAACGGGGGAAAGAAAAGCAAAAGGGATAATACAGGATCCAGAGGTTGCAGGATGCTCAGGTTTGGTGCTGAGAGCCAGAGCAGAAGCACATTGGGTCACTAAGCCACAGAATGACAGTAAATGATGCAAATAAAACCAGTAGCACATCGCAGAGAGCATTAGCAAAACACATGCCTGATCCCATAAAAAAATAAGCCATCTCCCCATGCTCTCCTGAGCAGGAAAATATGCCACAGTCTCTTAAAATAAGAAGAGTGGCTTCATGCATGAGAAAAATGTGAGTATATCAGCACAAGAAAACATCCAGTCTCCTTCAGGCCATGTCTAAATACGTGTTTTATTGCTCTGAGAAGGCAAGTGAGGAATCCCATCCCCAGCTGGGTCTCATTCAGTGACAGACAGGCCAAGCTGGAGCCCAGGTAGTGGCTTTGTAGCATTTCTTATTGAACTACAAACCAAAGACTATGAGCTGGCAAGACTGATTTAATACAAAATGGAAGGGGGAGAACTGTGGTCAGCGTGCAGACAACCTGCCCAAATTCAGAGCTGAAACTCGGTGACTTTGTAATCCAGTTGGAATTTTTTCATGGGAATCCAGTGACAACCATAGATCATCACAGACTGGTTTGGGTTGGAAGGGACTTCAAAGATCATTTTGTTCCACCCCCTGCCATGGGCAGGGACACCTTCCACCAGCCCAGGTTGCTCCAAGCACCTGCAACCTGGCCTTGGACACTTCCAGGGATGGGGCAGCCACAGCTTCTCTGGGCAACCTGTACCAGGGCCTCCCCACCCTCACAGGGAAGAATTTCTTCCCAACATCCCATCTATCCCTGCCCTCTGGCAGTTTAAAGCCATTCCCCCTCATCCTTATAAATAGTCTCACTCTGTATCAGCCCTGGGCGATGGTGGGACTGCCAAACTAACATCTCTCCCCCAAAACTCTCATTTTTGAATATAATCCTTAACCCAAGCTCAGATGGCAGAAGTCAGGCCCTGATTAATATCACTATCAAACAACCCCAACTTTTTTGATGGCTATTCCATGCTGTCTCCACCTTCCCCCATCCCTCGGGCAGCCTCGCAGCTTCAGCGCAGCGCAGGGAGATGCAGAGGAGTATTAATTCCATGGAAAAAGGGTCAAAACAAAAATGCCAACAGATTGGGAACATGCCAGACTTGCCAAAATCCTGCAATCCGTCTGGAAGTGTTCCTAAGCAACTCTGCAGACCCAGCAAAACACAAATCCCACGGTAAAACCCGAGTTGAGCACGCAGGTTATTGACTATTAACATTCAGGGCAAACACATGCAAAATCAGAGTAAAGTGCAAAAAGAAAAACTGTCTTTATTTTCCTTTCCATCTCCCTGCTTCCCCCTCCTTTTTTTTTTTTTTTTTTTTTTAGGAACAGAGCATGGATGTGGAAAATAGCCTATTGAGCCCACTTCCCCGCCTCAGAGGAGCTGCAAATGTGATCCTTTGCTAGCTCAGACAAAATCTGCCATGCTACATTAGGCTTGATAGCAAATTTGCTACTTGCAAGCTTTTATCAAAACTGTATATCTTAAAAATCTTAATAATACTGAGCTTTTGGTTGGCCTTCCCAGCTGCCTCCTCCCACCCCTCCGCATCCCTCTCCCCGCCGGGCGCTCGGAACCAATTCCCAATTTGGAGCTCAGCGTTTTTAGCCGAGGAAAGAAAAAAAGACCTCAAGGAGCGCTGGGGTGGGGGAAGAAATCAGGCAGATCTCAATGGTTGGAATTTATTCCGGTGTGGAACGAGGCCGGAATGTTTCCTCCCTCCCGCTCCTGACCTGTTTCCAGGCCTTACAAGTTCATTTCTGAACGAACAAGCCACGGACAGGCAGCGGAACAAATGTAACACGGCCTCCAAGGGCTCTCCAGCCACGTTCCCCCACGGCTGGGAAGGTGCAAGGGCTGGTCAAAGATGTTTTCTTTTTTCCCTGGAATTGCCTGTACAGAAAAGTCTTTCTCCTCAGCCACTGCGTGATGTCTAACAAAGGCTCTGCATATGCCGGAGCCCCGGTCTCGTGGGGCTGCTGTAATAGCTGGTGTCTCCTACCCAGCCACCTCTTTTAATGAAATTTATAGAAATTTAATATCTCTGAGACCTCTTTCCTTCTGTCAAACTGGGTAGAAATTGGCCAGGAATTGGCCAAAGGGCTCAAAAACTACAGAGGGGTAGGAGTGGGGAAGGCAGACAGACAGGGACCATGTGATTGCACAGACTCCTCTCTGGAAGGATCCAAACTAAAAATCAATATCTGTTTCTTATGTCTCTCTGGTTTTGTATTTCTTTTTCTTTTTTTTTTTTTTGGTTTTGTTGTTAGGAAGGTGGTTTTTTTACAGAGAAGAAGTCCTCATGGAATATTTTCTATAGCAAACGTGTGATGGGAAGATTTTGGTCAGTATTGCTTGGAGCTGCAGGACACCCTTTGGAAAGGGGATGTTGTCAATCACTCTCCCACTTCCTCAATACTCAATACTTGGAGTTTTCCCCACATCCCATCCCCACAATGTCTAAACCTACAACACAGGGGATAGAAAAGCAGAGGTTTTAAGCCTAAGAGGGGCATAAAGGCCCTACACATTGGTCTGGCTAGAGGACCAGCCCCACCAACTAAAAAAAGACACTTCATCTCCCTAAATCTCTCCACAGACCAGGATCCTTAGCAAAAAAGCTCACTCAGTCTCAAAATTGAGAGAAAATGAGAAAAACTTTGGAGGAGCTGTTTAAACCTCTGTTCCAGCATCATCTCCAACCGCAGGAGCTCCATCCCGAGCCAGACTGACCAGGTTTTTTGTCTCTGGAGTGAATTCTATCACCCAGAGACTCCCTGAGCCAGCTGGGAGCTGAGGGTTTCCTTGAATGATATCAGAGGGATAATCTCCTTGCCCTGGCTCAGGAAGCAAGGGGGGTCTTAACTCTATTACCAAAGTCGATTGAGCAGATGGACACAAAGCTTTCTAGGAAAATGGATACTCTGCACAATTCCATGAGCTAAGCAGGGCAAACATGAAGGAAGACATCCCAGATTGCTGCGAGGGGCTGCTGAAATGCAGAGGACTCTGCTTAATTCCTAATGGAAGTTTGTTCAAGCTTTAGCAAAGGGCAAAGTCTTTCCCCCCTGCGAGGGCACAGCGCTCTTGCCAAGTACAACAATATCTGGGTTTTGTAGCTTGCCCAGTTCCAGCAGGCCAAATCCTCAAATAATACTTAAGGATATTCTCCGAGGCTGGGCTGAACACGGAAAGCTGCTGTTGGAGCTCTCCAGCACTTCCTATCCGAGGAGCAATGGCACCTTGGCAGGCTTGCCTGGAATTAAGCTTCCAAAGGGTGGCTAATGAGATTCCTTCCTCTCCTTTCAGCCCCTTCAGAAATGCCTGATTTAGGGTGAGACCTTGTGGACTAGAGGATTTTTTTTTTTTTGGTTCCCCTTATAATTCCAAGGAGGGAAAAGTTCCTGAGGATCTCTTTATTCTGAAATGGGGTTTATTCCAGGTATTCAAATGCCCAAATCCGCCCACCCTGATGTTTTCCTCACCACAGACAGGCAAAGCTGCCAGTGTCTCCTTCTACTACTCAAATTGATAGCTAAGCATGAAGCTGTCGAGTCTCTCCCAGACAAGGCACAGAGAGGAGTATTTTTCCTCCATTAACCATCTCACTCCTCCGCCTGACTGATTAGTTACCACGCAGGATCCTCTGGATTTCCATCAGGAGGGAAAGCAATGACAGAAGCCCGTATTTCTGGTTAATCTTGCAATTTGTCACTTCTCTTATAAAGCAAACAATCTGCAAACGCACCAGATCCCTCTGGGAAAGGCAAAGGTGCAGCTACAGGAGGCAACTCCCAAATTCCACAGGGAAAGGGGTTCACTCCAACCCACGTTTCCTTGCACCATCCCTCCTGGCTACTTCAGCACGGCTGTCACCTCATGCTGTTGGTTGTCACCCTCCATCCCCTGCCACGCTCCACACGCTGCATTCCCAGCAAGGCTCCGGTCACAGCCACGCTCCTCCGGCAGCACCGATTCCCCGGAGCACAGTGACCAGATAAGACCTTTATCAGCTGACTCTGTTCCACAACAGGGAGAACACGGGGTGAAACCCAAAGAGGCTGGAGTCTGACTTCATAAAAAGGGCTGATTACCCACTTCACGAACCGGAGCAGAGCGCAGCAGCTCCCCGAGCCTCTCCCTGTTCTCCGTGCCGGCTCAGAGAAGGGATGCTTAGCCCTGTTTCCTTCTCCCTCTTTCCCAGCCAAGTGACATCTCTATCAGCCTCCCCAGACCTGTTGCTGCCTGCCTGGAGACCCTCAGTACAAGATACGGAGCAATACAGCATCTCTGTATTTCAACCAGCACTCCAGCAGGAAAGGAAAATCCTCGAGGAATTGAGATCCCCTCGAGCATCTCCCGTGGGAGCTGTTTCCTCGCCTGGCTGCACTGCTCCACACGTGTCACAGGGAGCTGAGGACGTGGTGTGGCCCAGACCTGCATGTCAGCTCCGAGCCTCGATTAAAAGGAATGGTTTCTCCTCTTTCCCCGAGGAGAAGG
The DNA here is from genome assembly GCF_003984885.1 of Neopelma chrysocephalum. Taxonomy (NCBI): domain Eukaryota; kingdom Metazoa; phylum Chordata; class Aves; order Passeriformes; family Pipridae; genus Neopelma; species Neopelma chrysocephalum. The sequence continues at coordinate 4,617,721 of NW_020897800.1, forward strand.
GAGCGAGCGCACACCCGCACGCACACGATCGATAAGTCGCCGGGTGTCGGGGAACAGCTCTTTTAATTACAGCTCTCCCTGGGCGCAGGGTGTGAGCCTGGCAGCTCACAGTTTTCCCAGTGGAAAACAGGGAAGGGCAGCCCCTGGGGGTGGGCAGGGATCATGGGTGATGCTGGAGGCAAAGTGCAGGAATTAACCATTTCTCCCAGTCCCACCTCGGGACTGTCCTGATCTGATCCAGCCCCTGCCTCACCTCACCCTGGTGTCAACCCCTGCCTAGACAGCAACACATCTGCTATTTATCATCCAGGGACTCAATCCAAGGAACTTTTTGCTGCTGGCTTTATCCAGCGCATTTATCTGCTGATCTCTCCCATCTCATCTCGCATTCCGTGCAGCCTCCCCTGAGCTGCAGCTGGTTTGAGAGCAGCAGGAATAAAGCCTGATTTAATACCTGGGAATGAGGAGCAGTGCCCTTTTCTAGGGAGCAGCAGCTGGGGTGATCCCTTTGCAAGGGGCATCAGGATGCTGCCGGTCCCGTTGGGCTTCTCCAGGCAAACAGGCCACTTGATCCCCAAAAAACACAGCCAGACAAAAGGTGAGACCTTCACACTAAGTCTCCCCTGGATTCATCCAGCTCCCCCATCCCTCCTCCCTCTCGCCTGTTCCTTCTTTAACTCCGTTTCCAAGTGCTGAGTTACTATCAAGGAAGGTTTAATAGGATCCTGGATTTTAAAGCCACTGGCAACACAGTCTGGGCCTTTTATGGTTAGTAATGAATAAAAGAACCCAAATCACCTTTTTTTTCTCTCTCTCTTAACATTCCCTGCCTACAAATTAAAGTCATTGTGCTTCTCACTCTGCCTCACTCCTTTTGTCTTCCTCCAACACCATTCAAGCCCATGAGGTACTAGTCCAATATGTGCCCTGCTTCCCTTCCCCCTTTTTTTTTATTTTGCAATATTTACCCCTTTCCAATCTTCTCGCTTCTTGCTCTTACTTCCATTCTATCTTTGCTCCTTCCTATCCTTTCCTTTTTTTTTTTTATTATCCCATATTATCACCGGAGCAATGACATTTTGGAGCCCCACTGCAGAGTGAAGCCCTTGACTCCTTTCCCTAGAGCTGGCAACCAGCCCTTCACGGTAGAAAAAGCCAAAATTGCTACTATCTTGTCACCAATTCTGGTTATTTTTAGCACTCTTTCCCTTAAAGCACCAGCTCCCCGAATCATGTGATTACGGCATGAATCTTATCTCCGATCTAAAAAAGTTTCATGCCCTCACAGCTGCCAGAGAAGTGCTGGGAAAGATGAGTCAGACTTTCAAAAACAGGCAGAAAGACTGAGCTTAACTGCATCTTGCTGAAACCGTAACTCAGGGGGCACCTAACCTCACTTATTAAATGTTCCTAATTTTTAATTCAGTGCTGGAGAGAATTAGCCATTCAACCACTGCTGGGTGGCTTCAGAAGTCTCCCCGTTACCTCACTTAATTAAGACAGCACAGAAGATCCTCATATCCTTTGGGTGAAGCACTGGCTCTGCTGGACATTTTTTCATTAGCGTCACCATAAATAAGATTTCAAGCCTTGGCATTTACCACAGGAGCGGGATGAAGAAATCAACGGGAAGACAAAGCCTTTTGGTAACCACAAGTGGATTTCAAGGCAAACCCGACTCTCTTATCTTCCCATTTATCTTTATCCCATTGATACAGCGCTATCGATGTCCGGCCCTATCTGATGGCACACTAACAGCTCTATTTGCAGCTCACAAGGCGATAGCCCCGCTCCCTCCCCCCTCCCCGGCAGATTTGCTATGACAGGAACGTTACATGACCTTTCCTTCCGCTTTTTCCCCTGGTCTGGACTTATTCTGCGTTCAGAAATTACCAATCTCAGCCAGCCCTAAATAGCACCTGGTTAACTGGGAATTTTAATATGTAAGCCAAGGGAAAAAAAAAAAAAAGGACAAGAACAGGAAAAATATGAACCTCCTGATCTCCATCTCATCTCCCTACCAGTTCCCCCCTGTCTCATATTTACCCTTCTCACACAATTTTTCCTCTGTAAAGCATGAGGAGATGCACTGAACGACACAGGATATTTAAGTACACATTTTACCATCCTACTGCTATTCATTATTAATAATACACTGCTAACTCTGCCCTTGTAGGCACCTCTATGAGGGAAATAGAGTTTGTAAATACCCGTAAGCAGATTCCCAAGCTGTGCTCCTTCCCTGTGCCATTAACAGGAGCACATCCCTGCTTTTCCCCTCTGCTCTTGGCATTCTTTCCCCAGCTCTTTTTTCCAGGGAGGATATCCAGCTGGATAGATGCTTCCTTCACCCCCACACAAAAGAAAGCTCAGTCTCTTCAGATGAGCCCCAAAATATATTTTCCCACCTTGTGACTGAACTTGAACCTCCTCCACCTCACCCTCCTTCCAAAATAACCCTGAGCTGAGCAGTTCAAATGGAAGCAGGAGCTGCGTGTTTGCCCCCCCCCCCCCCATTTCAAATGACACACTCGAAAATAAAAAGCCATTTTTGGCTTATTTTTCCCCGCTTTCCCCTTCCCCCGAACGACTTGAGAGCTCTGGTATGAATGGGGAAATGATTTGAGATGACCTAAAAAGGCGTCATTACTTCTTCGGGAAAAATGGGCGTGGAATTTGATCCGGCTGCCACGGGAAGAGATTCCATGTCCAACTGACTACAAAGGTGGATCCATGTGGGACATAAACCCTTCAGAGAAATCAAGGCAGCACCAGGGCTTCCTCCAAGCTCCATCTCACCCAGAGGGGCATCACCACCAAGGCCACCACGGCAGGTCTCGGTGCAAGGAGACACTTTGGGTCCCTCTTTTGGGACCAAAACCTTTTCACACAAAGTCTCCAGGGTTTTGGGTGCGTTATTTGGGCCCCACAAAGATTCACCTTCAGGCATAAGAATTTGTTGAAAACTTGCTGCCTACCAGGATTCGGGTTGTACGTAAGGACAGCTGATGCCCGGCATTTATCTTCATGACTGAAGACTGCAGGCCACAGAACATGAGAGGCAGAGTTAGTTATCTTCTCCTTACCCAAGATTGACAGAAAATGTCAGGAAAGATTAGTTATTCTGTATCATATACATGCCACGCATGTTTTTCATTCTCCTACTGCTCCAGTACCACTTTCACTCGCGGTTGTAATAAATCAAATGTACTTGCTCTGCGTGAAGAAGAGATTCTGCGGTTGGAGAAGACCTGCTGGTCACCCACTGTACCCACCTCAGGTGTCCTCAGCCCAGCCAGGGAGTTTCCTGCTCTGTATCTCTGATCACACTCACTTAATTTTGGTTAAAATTGTAATTAAATCCATTTGCTATTTGTGCGTCGCCTTCTGTCATGACGGATCCAACAACACAAAGTAATAAATGAGTTGCTGTACCCAGCAGTAAAACACAGCCACCTCTGGGGTGAAATCTCAGAGTTTAACAACCTGAATGGCAATTTAGGACAGGCACAGAAAGCCATTTAAGGAAGAACTTAGAAAACAGCAATGGTGAAGTCTGGAAGGTACAAAAGGCACCACCTGTGCCAGAAGAAATAAAACCCAACACTCTGGAACATGGTCATGAACATGGAACATGAGCTTTGGGTTCAGCTCACTGCAGCAGGGTGAGCTGTCGTGAGGACAACAAACCCAACATGGAGAACACACCAACATGGAGAACACATGTTGATATCCAGTTGAAATCCCAGCTCTGGGACTGAGCTCATTACAGCAGTGAGTTCTGCCGTGGCAGCCAGGCTTCCCTGAGGGTGGACTGGAAGGGACTGTGCCCCAAACTCCCCCAACCATCAGAGTGAGCCTTTCCTCATGCTCAGGTCACCCTCAGACCCAGAGGGTGCAGAGGGGCTGGGAAGGATTCCATCTTATCCAAGCTCTTCCTCATCGTGCATCGCATCACTAAAGGTGCTGGATTGACCATCCTCAGGGCATCAAGTCCTATCTCTGCTCAAGGAGCAGCAAACACAGGTGATACCAGATCTTCACCTTCTGCACCCTGTTGCCTGGTCATCTCTTTGTATCAGCCCACCCTTCATGGGTTTTGATGCTCTCCTTTTTTTTGGGGGGGTCACACCAAGCAGCCCCTCATTGCACCCAGTCAACCCCTTCCAAATCAAAACTCTGGGGTCTTGAAAAACAACTCAAACTTTATGCCAAGCTGGTTTTCATCTGTTCTTCATTTCATCCCCTGTGTTGGTGCCGGGGTTTGCAGCTAGTCCTGCGAGCTGAAGGAGAACCCAGCACCATCTCCGGGGGGCACCAGGTCCCTTCCTAATGGCTTTCATGTCTTCCTGTACCTTTAAATAATTGAAATCCCTTTGTTGCTAAGTACATCCAAGCAAGAGGGCACTGAAAGTTTTAAACCTGTCTGGGGAGAGCAGGGCCAGGAAATCTACACAACTCACAAGATGTCCTGTCACCAAAGTACCTTGTCTCCTGAAACGAGACCGACCGCGCCGCTCCCGGAGCCGCTCTCCTCAACGGCCGCTCTCCCAGGATGCTTGTTCCTACCACGGGAAAGGCATCCTCCTTGATTCCTGACAGCCTTTTCAAATCTACTTTAAAATATCATTTCAGCGCCGAGCACGGTGCCTACAAAGTGCTCCTCCAGAGAGAAGTGGCGGCGGGGTGACGCCGGGTTCCTGCCAGCCCTAGAAAAGCACAGCACGGAGCTCCTCGTACGTGGCTGACCCTCGTAGCAGCTACGTGACGCTCCTAAAGCACGGGTAGCGTGGAGAGGCAGCTCAGATTTTCCACCCCGAGGGAAAGAAGATCTAAAAGGCACATTTTCTTTCCGTAAGAGGAAGGCGACTATAACTGCGAGGGGTCAGGACATCACAGCCGAGAGCAGGCTACCAGCCAGATGAGCAACGAGGCAACTCCGGGGTGCTGCTCATTCTGGAGGGTGCAGCTACTCCCCACCAGCCCACCCCGAGTCACTCAGCAGCAGGATGCCAGCAAGGCATCGCTCAGCTCAGAAATCGGATCTAACAGCTCACCCTCAAAGTCCACGTCTCTTCAGAGAAGTGCCTAATTAAATCATCTTTTCGTTTTATCTGAAGACAGTGGAGCGCTCTCAAAGACCCCAACAGCTTGCTAATGATCCCGAGGTGGTGGGTCCACATTCCCCACGTTAGAGGAAGAGGATGAGCACCAGAGAGGTGCTTGGGGCCCACAAGGATCTCACAGGAATGACCCCTGACAACTGTCCTCTGCTGCAACCAGCAGCTCCCACTTCCGATACCCAAATCCCTGTGCATCACTCCTGATGTAAATAACCATCCATTTATAACTCGTTGTAATTACCTGCCTATTTCTGCGTCCCGCCTTCACAAGGTAGTCTCTCTGCAATTATACTTAATTGCCTTGATTGCTACTGCATATTTCAAGAAAGTTCAGAAAAAAAGTGTATCAGGCAGGGTATCTTAATGAAGAGCCTTATGGGGACCAGCACAGAAAGAGTTAACATTTGAGGCATTTATTTCCAATTCCTCCCACCAAAGGAAGCCCTATGGATGGGAAAGCCCCTCCAGTGCCACAGACACAAACCTTGACCATTTCTGGTGAAACTTTCTTTGGAAAGAAGCCCCAAGCAGCAGGTAAAGCAGTCCCTGCCAGCCTTCTCCAGGTGCTCTTGGCACCATGGTGGTATCAGCAGGTTTATCCCATTACTCACTGTAACTGCAAATCTTCTTTAACCCATAATTAACTCATCCGTGCTCAGGCTCTAAATTTCCCAGGGTGGTGAACTCCGTGGGATGATTGATTTAGTAAAGGAAGCAAAAACCCCACGGACTTCCTCCCCAAATCTGAGCAACACCAGGGATGCCAAAACATTCCCCCCCACTCTGTCACAGGACTTGAGCCCGGGCTTCAACAGGGGACCAAGCGGCTCTGAATGTCACCACAAGTGACATCAGTGTCCTCAGCTGCCCTCTGTTCATCCCCCACTGGCCACACCCAGTGCCTTGTGCTCACCTCCTGGCACTGCTCCTGTGGTCTCACATCCACGGGAAGGTCAAGCAGAGCAGAGGCTCCCACCACACCACAGATCCTCTGCTCACCTTCCTTCTGAAGGGACATCAATTACTCGGGGCTGTCAGGATGATAAGGCAGCCCGGCCTCCACAATAAGGAGGATATTCCAGCTAATAACTTCCCATTAAGCTCCTCAGAGCTGGATGTTTTCCATGCTTTTCTGCAGGGCTGCTGCCAGGGCTTGTTTGCTCTCCTTACCCAGCTCACTCCTGAAGGGATATGGCTTGAGGCGCTCTTGTAAAATGAGCTCTCCACCACCAGTCCTGCTGGAAATCCTTGGCACAGCCGGACAAAGAAACCACAACCTCTGAATTTTTGCTCTGATTCCAGCTTAGCCTTCCTCCTCCAAGGGAGACTGACAGCATTCAGCACAGAAGATTTAAGCAAAATAAAATAAGAACTGGAAGAAGCCTCTTATCCTTCACTTCTGGCGAAGTTATTGCCTTCAAGCACATTTCCAGCATGTGGAAGGGAGAGCCAGGTGAGGATGGCTGGGATGTTATATCTCTTTTTTTTTCTCCCCTTTATGTTCACTAACCTTGAAATGTCCTTTCCCACGAACTGAGAGGTGAATCTCAAGTTCAGGGGTAGTTGAGGACACTGAGCTGAGCATCCACATTTGCATCCCTCTGCTTCTTCAACCCATCCTTGCCAGCAGCTTCTCCCCTTCCAGGCCCAAGCACCACATCCCCACACACACCAAGATGAGAAGAGATCCTTCCTTCCCTTCCTACTCCCCTGCATCCTTCCCTTGTGGGAAGCACCTGCATCAGGGATGCTCTGGGAATTACCCCAAAGGACTCCTCGTCCTACATTTCTCCAGAGTAAGAAACTGGGCTGGACTTGTGGGGGTTACCTTCACCTCGGGAAATTTGCTTGAGGAAAAAGAAATCTCTGTTCCATTAATGCTTCATAAAAATTTTACAAGGTTTCTGCTAAAGGAAGGAAAACAAACAGAGATGGTGTCGGCACCCAGGCACTCTGGAAATCAAACATTCTTTCTCTAATGCATTTTTTTTTAAATAGTACCAATCAGGAAAGCAATCAAGCATGAAGCCCACAGCTCCCACTGCCTCCATTTCCAGCATCTCAATTTTTCCCAGCTCAGGACATTCACTCCCAGTGTTCCCATTGGCCCCACACTGGCTACAACAGCGTCCCACCAATTGCTGGAGTAGCTGCAAGGGTGAGATGAATTCCTAAAAAGCACCCAGAAAACCAAGGACACCACATTCTGATGGGATCCTGATCTCCAGGAGAGATTCTCTGATGGAATTAATTAACTTCCCTGCACCAGCAGCCAGAATTGGAGCAGGATCGATGAGCACAGGGACCGTGAGCATCTTCCAGGCACACAGGGATGGGTGAGGGAGTGAGGAAGCTCCTGTCTTTCCCTAATAAAGCAAGAGACTTTCCATCCACCACAGCATTAACAACTCCTTCATTAAAATCCTGAGCCTAGGCTGTTTTTCCAGCAGGGAATGGTGCAGCACGGCCGGGTGAGCAACAAGAGGTTTGCCATTAAATCAGCAGCTGAGGTCTGGTCCAGGCAGAGACATTTGGAAACTGGGTACCTGAGTCAGCTCGAGACCTGTCTAATAAGCCTGGGAAAATGTCAAAGGTATTTCTGCAGTGTTCACTGGCCAAAAAGACCCAACAATCTCTTTTTTTTCCCCTTATTCCTTTGTTTTTTTCCTACGCCTTCCCTTTCGCTGCAGAAACATTCTGGTGCAAACATACATCGCTCCCAAAAAATCAGGCTTCTTCATAAACAGTATATTAAAAACCAACCCCCCAAAGAAAACTCTGCAACTGAATACAAAACACAGTTATTGAAGGGCTGCGCACTGACAGTGATGAGGAACAAACACACCAAAAGTAAGGGGGGAAAAGAAGTAAATAAAGAAAATGCCGGGAAAAAAAAATCCTGCTCAGAACTCAGGAGACGTGAATTGTCTGAGATCAAATGTGTAGGGATAAAATATACATAAGATTCATAAATCCACTTCATATAGAGAGATGCAAAGCTAAATATACATTGGTTATTTTGCAAAGCTTGAAATTAAAAAGTCTGTTTTCATCCACAAATGGGTTTTGCTCTCTTCATTTGCCACAGGTTCTGAGAAAGGAAAATGTGTTTGTTTTTTTTTCCTGAACAACTGCACGGAGATTTGGGATAATTCCCAGGGGATAGGAAGGATGCAGACAGAGGTGGTGATGAAGCATCTCAGGCACCTTTGTGGTGAAGTCCTGGCTCTTGCTGCCTCAAGCCCCTCATCCCTGCAGCCTCTATCAAACAAAACCCAAGGTGGGGAGTGAAACCCTTTTGAGAGGAGCAGTATCCCATTTCCCAGAGCCTGCTAACACCCCAAAAACTCACCCTGTACCTCACTGTTCCCAGCCTGGCCCTGCTCCATCCCTAAGGCAGCAGAAGAGTCAGAGCTGCCACATGCAGCCAGAGGAAATGGTTTCTCCCCTCCATCTCCCCCCTGGATATTTCCCAGTGTTATCTGTGGGTGCCTGAGCAGGTTAAATAAATAGAGGGGCTCCCAAAACCCTGGGGGAACACACTGGGGATAAGTCAGATTAGGGGAGCTTTGTTTCCATCTCCTATTCCTCAAACATTGGGGAATCATCCTAACTCTGATGCCCTTTCTTACATTTGGTTATGGCATATCCACTCACTTTTAGCTAGGTTGTTGCTTGATGAATGTTTGTTGGACATAATTATTCATTATTATGTTTCCTCTTAACTTTCTTAACAACAGCTGGGATTTTCAACCAAAAATTGCACCAATTTTTTTCATTTCAGTTTGCAAGAAAAAAAAGTTGTGGTTTTTTTTTCATATCTTCAAACTCTCTGTCAGCACCAAAATTTCTGTGAAAGGGTCCATACAGTCATTCATTCATTTACTCCATTCCACCTTCCTAAAGCATTAGGAATATTTTGACTAAATGTTTTAATGCACCTATTTCATAACCCTCCTAATCCCGTTCCCCATTATTTGCACCCATTTCTTTGCATCTCCCAGCCAGAGCTGCTGAGCTTTAGCAAAGGGAGACGGGAGAGGAACACACAGGCCTAAGAGAAAAGAAAAAAAATTAGCAATAAAGCCTTTGCTGCCTCCACCCCTGGCTCTGGAGAGGCTGGTTAATGGATGTCAGTTCTGTTTCCATTGAAGAAAAGGAAAATCAATGAAAGGCTCTCAGGCAGGCAGGGCACAGCCACAGCCCTTCTTCCCACTCCCCACCCCAGCCTGGAAAAGGCTTTGGACCCATGTTATGCAACACATGCAGCAGAGCCAGGCAGCCCCACGGGTTCCCACAGGGCAGGAGAAACAGGAACCTCCCAAACCTCACCCTCCACCTGCAGATGTTCAATCCTGTGGAAGATCCTCAGCTCAAACTGCCACGTTGGCAGAGACCCCACTGCAGATGCAATTATAAAGCTAAAATTCCAGCTTTCCAGCCACTTTTGGGGTTGTTTTTTTTATTGTGCTCCCGTGGTTTTGCCACATTGACACGAGCAGTGCTTTGCTGGCAGAAGGGACCCGCTCTGGGTGGTCTCTGTAGAGCTGGAGTCGGGTTTTTCCCTTTACTGCCTCTGTTTCAGCCTCTCAGGCAGAAAAGATGCAGCTCAGACATTTTGTTAGCACTAAAAAGAATACTAATGAACTTGCAGGTTGCTGGGTGAGGCACCTAATGACAAGCCACATGCAGAATTGCTCTGCTGAGTCTCCTGGAAGTTAGAGGGATGAGACATAAAAGGATGCAAAAAAAAAAAAATCACCAAAAAAACCCCCAGTTTCTGCTTGGTGCAGCACCAGGTGCTTTCCTGCTGCTCAGCACCCTGGCCTGGCTCTAATACATCTGAGCAATGTTAGATATTTCCTATTTTGATCCCGTGGCTTCCTCTCAGTGCTTGGGTTGGGATTTATCACCTTGCTATCCAGGCTGAGCCATTTGGACCAAATGGAGAGAAAAAGGCACTCCCAGGACACAATCTGTCTGCCCTGTTCCAAACATCTGCCTCAAACTGGGATGAATTCACCCTCAGAAGGCCCATTGCTCCCCAGTGACTATAAAGGGGGACTGGACAACCATGCTCAGACACAGACATCCATCATCTCAGACACCTGCAGTTACAGGAGCAAGTATGCCAGACTGCTCCTGCTTTTCTGGACTCCTGGGAAATGCTAATGGATCCAGAGCCACCCAGCCTCTGATGGGATTTCTGACAGTTCCTTTGCTTTTTCTCCCTTCTGACAGGTGCATTTCATGCCACCTCAGCCCATGTCCTCCTGCAGTCAATGACAAGAGACAGGACTCTGGGAGGTGGACTGGCCCCTCTCTTCCCAAGACCTGCTTAGATCAGGCATTTATTTCTGGATGCCCAAAGCTAAGATGGATGAGACTGGGAACACAGAATCCTGGCATCTGTGACAGAGAACCATGGAACCATGACATCCTGACCATAGAATCACAACACCCATGACATCCTGAAC
>NW_020897800.1:4628330-4702716 GCF_003984885.1 Neopelma chrysocephalum
CCATGACATCCTGACCATAGAATCACAACACCCATGACATCCTGAACACAGAATCACAACATCCATGACACCCTGACCATGGAATCATGACATCCACGATGAAATCAAAGCATCCTGGTCTAAAACACACTCCGAGGGGAAGTGGTGGGCGATGTGAACACATTGCTCTCCCAAAGCTAACACCTTACTCAGGGGACCTCCCAGCCCTTGTTGGAAGAATCCTTCAGCAAACAGCTGCCTGGAAGTACAGCTGCAGCATCTCAGTGCAAGGATCAGTGCCTTGGGAAAGCATGGATGGGGCTCATTTTGGACAGAAAGCCACATGTTACCAGAAATAAAACATAAGGCACCAAATCCTCCCTAAAACAATGTCCATCTCCACAGAGGAACTTTCTACAGTACCAAAAAATAGACTCAAGTCCAGTATCTCTTGTGCTGGGGAAAGGTTGGATATGGATTCCATTTTCCAAGCTGCTTTGTCTCCAAATAACATACCCTGATACATTTTTAGCCCTGAGTCCTACTGGGATGAGCTTATTCAATCGTGCTCTTTGCACACCTCTGTCTAACAATCTTCCCCAATAATTCGTGAAGCCTTTGGCCAATTTTAACTAAATCTGACAGAGGAACAGATGGCTCAAAGACATTAAGTACCTGCAAGTCTAGTGCAGATAGACAGCCAGGTACAGGAGAGGGACTCTGCGAGTGCCCCACGGAGGAAAAGGCCACAGGAAAATGAGATTCATCCTCATCTGAACCTCAGAGAATCCACTCAGCACAAAGCCTTTCCAAACGTCTGCGCCGCAGGCGGTAAATCATTGACTCCTACTTGGATCAAAAGGAAGCAAGTTTATAAGAAACCCGGCTTTATCGGTCCCTGTGCCAGTCACAGGATGGATTTTGCACATGAAATCAGAGCCTGTGTGACAACTGAGGCGAAGGAGGGAAACCAGCAGGGAAGGAAAGTCAGGTTGCTGTTGGCACCAAGGATCTCTGGGAAATCCTGCACCACACCTTCCCACATCTATCCAAGGACCTTGGATGCTGCAGGCAGGGTGAGGGATGGCTCATGCACCAAGTTTAGGGTGGTTCCCACACCAAATTTAGCTTGGCTCCATGGAAAGACATTTCTTGCATCAAGAGAGGGCACAAAACACACGATCTTGGCGGCACCGGGCTCGCACGGCAGATGCCAGTGATAGAGCTGCTCATCTATTTCCCATCAATGTGTCTTTTTAATGAGGGAAGATGGCTTTTTAATAAATAAAAGCTTTCACTAAAAATAGCTGCAGGGTCATCTATAATCCCCTGAAAACTTAGAAAGGTCTAAAGTTGAGACGCAAAGCCCAGAGCAATAGTTAATGAGGGGGTGATGAAACAGGGGAGCCACTCCCAAATCTTTTGCAGCCAAGAAGAAATACGGAACACCTTTTCTGCACACACCTGCAAATGCCTCACCCTCCCAGCACCAAAATAGCATCAAAAGCATTTTGCAAACTAATATTCCCAAATTCCCAAAGCTTAGGCAAGTACTACTATTCCTGTTTCAACACAGGGAGGGGAAAGAGGCAAAGAGCAGCAAAATGACTTCATTGCAAAGGGTGAGCGGGTGGCACAGTGAGGATGGAGGATGCAGCAGCTCCCCGTGCCCTGCCCCAGCCAAAACCAGAGAGGGATTAGGCACTGAGCCCCGTGACCACCTCCCCTTTCGTGTCTATCAGCACCATCTCCCCTCTCCTCCAAGTAAAGCAGATTTGTCCACAAAATCAGCTCCGGGTGGTGCAGCCTCGCCCAGCAGGTACAGATGGACTCGCTGATCAAGATGAATCATTTGGCACATTAAAACGACCTGGATGCAACCACAGAACGGGCTCTTTGCTCAGGGACTCCTCCAGGGCTGGGGCATTGGGGGAGAAAAACAAGAGGAGCCTCCAAAACAGGAAGGACCCCACATCTGGCCCCTCCAGCTCATCACCCCCCCTCCCCACCAAGGTCTGGCTTGTTTGCTTCCCCCAAGCCCCCTCCCCGCTCTCAGACAAGGTTAATAGGGTAGAGAGAGAGCATCTGTTTAGGAGAAGGTTATCAAGTGAAAGGCAGTAACGCAGCCTCCAAACCAGCTTTTCATAGCCTCTTACTTATTATTTAATTTGGCTCCAGAACGTGGAATTAGGCTAATGGCTGTTAAGTGGTTAAGGCACGCACATTGTCCATCTGCCGAGAAGGCTCCGGGCCGTTGTTCTGTTTCAAAGGCTAAGGAGGAAAAATAATATGAGAGTTGCATGCTGTTAGTTTGAGAGCTCATAAATGCATTTTTCCCCCTCTTTCCCTCGCTTTTTTATTTCTTTTTATCTCCAATGCTTTGCCTGTTGCAGCATTAGGAACTTCTGGAAAGCGAGTTAGCGGCTTTATTATTTTTTCTGTCGTTGCTCTTGTGCCTTTTTTTGCCTTTATTTTTTTTTTCCTAAGCGAAGGGAAGGGTGAGCCAGCCCGTTCCAGCAATGCCACAGCCACCAGCTGTTGCAGTCTTCCCATTCAGGCGAGCTGAGTGCATTGGAAAGCAGGAAAATTAAGCACAAAACCCCGAGCTTTTGTCTCTTCTCCTTGACACCAGGACTGGCAGCTTCTCTCCACCAGCACAACATCACTGCAGTTTTCCTTACACACAGTCTGGAGCGCTCAACCCCTCCCCACCTGCACTCCTTGCTGCATTTAATGAGTAGTTCCACTCATAGCATGGAAGACGTGTGGTTTCCTACACACTTTAAACCTTAAATGATCCAAGCTCCATCTGGAGCTCCCTCTTCCCTTGAGTCTTGCATACAACCAATGCTCATGTGAATTCTTAGGTGTCTCATACAAGAGCTGAGCTTGTTCTGTCATTATTTCACATGACTAACGAAGTCTCTTGACCTCTGCCTGCTTGTTTTCGTAGAATTGTAGGAATGTAACACCCAGCCCTCTGTAAAACCTGACTGAAACCAGGCAGCTAATCCACAGAAGTCAGCAGGAATGGTGCAGGGAAAAGGGACACTCTGTGGAGGAAGAGAGAGATGACCTGCACCTTGCTTCCAGGAATTCACAGAGAAGGTGGGAATGACTTCTAGGCAAGTGAGCTGCAGGAATAAGGTGGCTAAACTACATGGAAGACCTGGCCAAAAATCCTTAGAATCATCAAATCCTAGAATGGGAAGGGACATTTAAAGGTCTCCTAGTCCAACAACCCTGCAATGAGCAGGAACACCTTCCACTAGCCCAGGTGGCTCCAAGCCCTGTCCACCCTGACTGTGAATGTTTGTAGGGATGGGGCAGCCACAGATTCTCTGGGAAACCTGTGCCAGGGCCTCCCCACCCTCCCAGGGAAGGTTTCCTACCCAATATCCCACCTAACCCTGCCCTCTGGCAGTATGAAGCCGTTCCCCCTCGTCCCATCAGACAAGGGAAATGCTCTCCCAGAGAGCAGCCCTGGGAAGGAGCAGGCTCCAAGGAGGTGAACTGCAGGAGGCAGGAAAGGGAAGGAGCTCTCCAGCCACTGCAAAAACCACACCAGCCCAACCCTTCCCTCTCCTCTCCACGCCGGCTGAGCCGTCTCCGAGCGAGGAGGGTTATTTATGGGGACACGAGGAAGGAGAGGCAGCTGAAGAGCATTTCTCATTTCCCTCCATTACTGCAACAACCCCACTTGAAATCCAACTTTATTTCTTCCTTCCCAAGCCAGGAAAAACTAAATAACTAAACACCACAAACAAAGTCAGCCTTCCATCCTCGTTATCCCCGATTTTGCCAGAGGTTAGCAGGGTGGTTTCAGACTCGCAGCAGGAGAAATAAGCAGCAGTTGGCACCACAAAGAGAAAAGATTAGAGCATTTACCAACGGGCTTGTCCCCTCACCTCTCCCAAAAGGAGCCCCCAGTGCTGCTTTTCCAAGGAAACGCTTTTCCAGGGTACAGCTGTGATATCCGAGTTTGCCATCTGCTCCATCTCCCTCAGATTTATCCCTGTGTCCTGCCTCTCTCCACAGGTGTCTGCAGGAATTACTCCTCCCCAACTGTATCTCTGTTCACAAGGTATATAAATATATATATTTATATGAAAATAAAAATACTTTCATATATATTTTTCAACATATAAATATATGCATTTATATATATATATATATATAGGGGGTTGGAACTGGATTATCTTTAAGGTCCTTTCCAACCCCAGCCTTTCTGTGATTCTGTGATACACACACACAAATTTGCTCTCTGTGTGTCACAACAGCCAACATGTGCAGAATGAATTGTGCTCGGGGGGTGGTTTGTTATAACACTGAACCCCTCCAAATTCCCACCTCTATATTCATTTTGATACTGGTCTCCTGCTTTCCTGCTGAACCCAACCCCAAACGCACCATCCAGACTCTGTTTTGGGGGAAAACAACAAGAAAAACAGGAAATTAAGCTGAGAAGTGCTGATGGTGCTGCCTGATGGGAGGATAAAGTGTCTGCACGCTGGAATAACCACCAAAGCTGAGCTCAGAGATGCTCAGCCCATGTCCTGCAGCTCTGCACCTGCTTGTGCTGACAAATAACTGCCCGGCGTGCAAAGCTGTCTGGGATTATGGAAAAAATTCCCGGAAACTTGCCTGGATTTGGCCGACCGGAGTGAAAAACTTGCGCTGGTGCAGCAATTTCCATCGGGTGGGGGGTGAGCTTGGGTAATATTCTGGTTTTACGCTGGCAAGAGCCCTGCTCTGACACATCCATCCCTGCTGTGCTGCCTGTTCCCCCGGCAGGCTGTGGGAGCGCTGGAGCCATCCTAGCAAAAGTCTGACACCAGGAGAGCTTTGTGTGAATAGCATATCCCAGCAAATCTGCAGGATAGAGAACATCTGAAAACCAGGTTAAGGGATAAATACTGACAAGGCCTGACTGGAGAAGAGAGTGTTCCTTCAAACACCTGCCTAAACTGGAGGATTGCTGCCGTTTTCCCTCTAAAAGCTGCCGAACCAGGCGATGGAGCCGCATGGAAGAGCAGAAGAAGGACGTGATTCCCAAGCTGAAGGACTCATGAGGACATTGCCAGGGTTTTAAACAGTGCTTTCAAGAGTGTGGGGGGCTTCCATGTGAATTTGGGGGAGTTGGCAGGGCAGGGTTTGCAGGAAGCATCCCTCAAGGAGTCCTTGGCATTAACACACTACCAGGGAGCATATGCAAGGAAGGGAGGGAATAGAGCACTTTGCTTCTGATCATCCCTGTTTTGAAGGGTTTTCTTGGCCTTTGTCACCAGCAATTTTGGCAAGCGGCTTCCCAAGCACTGAGCTGGCAGTTGTAGGGAAGAGGATGGCTTTATCCAAGACATAAAAATCCAGGGATATGGCTTTGAACTAAAGCTGATGGGGGAAAAGACAAAAAGGAAATATCCCTGTGGGC
This sequence comes from Neopelma chrysocephalum, assembly GCF_003984885.1. NCBI lineage: Eukaryota > Metazoa > Chordata > Aves > Passeriformes > Pipridae > Neopelma > Neopelma chrysocephalum. The sequence goes on from NW_020897800.1 coordinate 4,633,741, forward strand.
ACAGCAGCTGCTTTGGAGGCAGCAGGGAAAATTTGTGGAGAGAAGGATGAGCCCAGAGAAGAGCTTTTCCCAGTCTGCAGGATGGCAGTGTGGAAGGAGGAGACCTGAGGAGGATAAGCTCCTTTTTTTTCCTCTGATTCCTTCAAGAAAAGGAAGTTTTGACCCCCCTTCCTCTGCTCTCCTCTCCTCTCAGGGGAACAGGGAAGGAGGATGAGATGATCACAGCCTGCAGCCTCGCTGGTGGGACTGGAAATTGCTCTGCTCCTGCTGGGATCTGCAGCCCCAGCCACTGTGGGGAGTGATGGATGAAAGGGAGGGAGAGGAGGAGGAAGCTGCGTCTTAAGGCTCTGCAGCAGCAAATGGCCTCAGCGATTAGAACTGAGTGGGCAGCTGTGGATCACTCTGGATTTTCTGCCTGTTTCATCACTAGCAGTGACTCAGGAATATTCTTCATCGCCCTCAAGCGAGGATATGATCATTTTCTGCCACTTGAGATGAAGCTAATTTTACAGCAGCTTAGAGAGAGAGAGAGATGTCATGTGCTGATTTCTCCAGTGCCTGCATCACACAGCGCTGCAGCACGGCCAGGCTACTGGGGCTGGCTGCTGGGAGTTCAACCACTCCAGACTGGGAGAGAAAAACCAGGGAAAGGGTGTTTGGAGCTGCAAGAGACCCTGGAAGATGAGAGGAGAATAGCAGCACAAGATCAAGAGTTCCCAGCAAAAAAAAAGGGAACAGCATCCCTTCTCCAGTGGGTTCATACAATCACAGACTGGTTTGGGTTGGAAGGGACCTTAAAGTTCATCTCATTCCACCCCCCCTCCCATGAGCAGGAACACTTTCCAACAGACCAGGTTGCTCCAAACCCTGTCCAACCTTGCCTTGGACACTCCCACAGATGGGGCAGCCACAGCTTCTCTGGGCAACCTGTGCCAGTCCTGTTCATCAGGAGGAGAAGCATCCAGACTGTGTGAAGGTGTGGAATATGCTCCTAATAAGACAAGTGTGCTGAGAAAGACTGATGGGCAGAGGGCAGACCTAAAGGGCAGATCTCACCACTCAAATCCAACCAGTTCCAGAGACAATAAATTTGCTGAAACCAAAGCCTGATGAGCAAGAAGCCCATTCTTCATAGAATCCCAGAATGGTTTGCATTGGAAATGACCTTAAAGCTCATCTCATTCCACCCCCTGCCATGGGCAGAGACACCTTCCACTAGACCAGGTTGCTCAAAATGAAAAGCACTCGCGGTGCCAGTGCCAAATTGCTCCCTTGGCACATCAAACGCTGGGTCTGGCTGAGCTCCCCACCTCATCCTGCCTGTGCTTCCCGCAGAGCCGGGATGAGATGGCAGCGGAGCCGGTGCCACCCCCGGCACTGCAGCTGGACCGCCCGGGCTCCTGGCTGGGAACCCACCGGCCCTGCGGCCACGCTCAGATGGGTTTTCTCGCTCGCTGCTCAGGCCGCTGATTTATTCCTGAGCTGCAAAAGCTGCCTTCGCACCAGGCCCTGGCACGGCCTCGCCGGGCTCCCTGCGCGAAGCCGCGGTGTCCCGGCCTCCGCCCGGCATGTGATTCCTTGACAGCCCTGGCTTCGGGAGCTAACTGGCAGTGGGAGCTGCATTTGCAGGGGAAACGGAGCAGTGCTGCCAGCTTTTAGTGACAAAGGGAGTGTTTATAACAGGCGCGGTGACAGCTGTCCGAGTGCCACATTTATTTACAAAACGTTAGTTAAATTACTGACAGTTGGCGCTGCAAAGGGAAGCCGAGAGGAAGGGTTGACGTCTCCCCATCGTGCTCATCCGGCAGCCCCGTGGTGCCTCTCAGCAGGATTTCAAACTCCCTCTCCCTCCACTCTGTGCTCAGGGCATCACCTGCACCTTCTCTCCTTTCCTTGCCACCAAACCCGCAAGGGAATCGTCCTGCAACTCCCATCGACCCCAGAGGGTCGATCCCCTCAAGGTGGGTGAAGTTCCTCCAAGCGATGCACTGCCACCAAGCCTTCAATCTGTTCTAGAAGGACCAAGAGGATGTTTGTCACCCTGTGATCTCTTCAGCCCTTGCCTGAACAACTTCAGTAGTTTAGATTACTCTGGGCAGTGCCACTTGAATAAATAGAGGTCACCAAGATGGCCAAAAATGGCTCGTGGGCTGTTTTCAGACTCACAGAGGTGTCTGAGGTGAAGGCCCTGTGTCTGCTAAACAATGTCAACAGTCTGCACGCTGCTGGCTTGGAACCAGCAAGGAAATTGCAGCTGCCACCCTCCAGGGGACAAGGACAACCAGAGAAATTTAGGAGCTCAGCTGACACGCACCAGTGATGGCATCTCCCTCGACCAACCACCTCCATGATGAAGCAATAACAACCCCAGATGGGATTTTGACCCTCTGACCACAGAATTGTTTAGGTTGGACAAGGCCTCCAAGGTCGTCGAGTCCAACCATTCCCCCAGCACTGCCAAGGTGTTCCCAAGGGTGACATCCACGTGTCTTTTAGATCCCTCCAGGGGTGGTGACTCCACCACTGTCCTGGGCAGCTGTGCCAGGGCTTGAAAACCCTTTTGGTGTAGAAACATTTCTTAGTATCCAACCTAAACCTCCTCTGGTGCAACTTGAGGCTATTTCCTCTTGTTCTATCACTTGGGAGAAGAGACTGACCCCCATGTCCTACCCTGCCAAAGCATGAGAGAGAGGGAAGAGGGTTTAATTTCATGAGTACACAAGTCAAGACCAACAGACACCTTTGTCTCCTCGTGTTTGCAGAGGACTAAATCACATCACTTACACACACACCCCATCAGGGCACCTCCAAACTGCTCCCTCCCAAATCTGCCACATTTTGCCCTGACTCCCACACTGTGCAAGTTTGCTGAGCAAACAGGGTCATGACGTGCCTTGGCCAGCTGGAAATTTGGCCTTGGAAAACATCATTCCGTTTAAACTTTGTCTGATTCAAAGCAGAACAGCTCCTCCAAGCAGTAGAAAGCAATAGGAGGGATGAGGTGTGATGGATAAATTGACCCCAAAACGTAAAGCAGTTCAGAGGTGAGGAGGGAAAGATTTATTTTCAGCTAAAGAGAAACTCTGTGTGTCCAGAAATCCTTCCCTTTGAGACTGAATGAAATCAAAATCTCACTATTTCCTAAAAGACACTTTTAAACCCAAAATCTTGCTTTAGCTTAGTCAGGGAACTTCCTGTAACGTTTGACAAGATGCTTCATTGAACTCAAACTCAGATAAAAGGGAAGAAATACTGTTTTTCCAAGCAAACCCAAACCTGCCCCTTTCCCAACAAGGGAATTCTAAGCCAAATCCTTTCCAGGCTAGGTACACAAGTAAGAAATGGATTGTTTAATAAAAATATCTGGGTTTGAAATAAAAAAAAAAAAGTATTTTCTTATGTAACAAATTATACAGGTCTGAAATTTTTCAATAAAAGTAGAAGCAGGTGCTCTCCCAGCTCCTGCTGAATTACAGGGACTTAGAAAATATTTAACTGAATTTCCACCCCTCCTTTGAGCTCATCAAGAGCTTTCTACTGGACTTGAAGAGAGGAAAAGGGATGCATTTATTTTTTTAAGGTTATTTGAAGGAATAAAGTCCTACACATAGAATTGAGTGAATTTGGAGGACTTAGGGGTAAGAGCACAAACATACCTTGAAATGTCAGTGCTGTGCCTATCTGTAGGTACAAAGTATCCTGAGATTTGGAAGTGGCTCTGAGCCTGGAGCTGCCCTGCTCTCCTTTCATACCTTTGAGAATTTGCTTTTCTCAACAGCTTCCCCTCATGCTTCTTATTAGAGATGTGTAAAAACCATGAGGCTGAAAAACACGCTGGTTTGGCTGAACTGAGGATGTGAAGCTGGGAAAATAATGATCCCACCATGAAAAAAAAGAAAAAAAAAGGAGGAGAAAAAAAAGAGTCTCAAAAATCCCAAGTAATGAATGTTTGGATCACGGCCGGGGCTCTGCATGTGTCTGATAAAACAGACACAGGTGTCAGAGCCATTTATGGTTGCAGGCACAGAGCCGGTCAAAATCTCCCATTTCTGGGAAAAAAACCCTGTGATATTTCACCAGCTGCTCCTGTTGGAAGGTGGTTTTATCCCTTATTTACTCTGTCCTCATTGACATGCAGAGCTGGACTCGCTCGTCTCCTGTTTGACCCTTGGTGTCCTTTCCCATCCAGCACTCTCCCCAAAGGTGTCCCCACCTCCAGACCAGGCTCTGCTTCCCAGACCTTGTCTCCATCTCCCTGCCACGGGTTTTCCCAGCAGGAAACCCAGCTGCAAAGAGTCAAGTTTGCCTTCAGCTTTTCCATACCCACCCATCTGCCTCCTCACTTCGCATATAAACTAAGGACTGTTTCCCAGCGTGGCTGAGGTGGTGACAGCCAACACTGCTCCCCACCAGCTGAAGAATCCTTATTTTAACCATGATTTTTAATATACTCATGATTAAGACGCTGTTGGCGGTTCAGCAGGCACTGCAGCATCCAGACAGCCAAGCCCAAGTCTCAGACTTGGCTCCTTCACAGCTTTGCACCTCCGAAACCCAAACCCAAGGAGAGCAGAAGGTGTTTCCCGTTCGCTTTGCAAAGGTGCCGCCTGCAACAACGAGCAAACCCTTAGGAGAAGGAGTCCCACATTGCTATTCCACACACAGCCCGTTCACAGTTTGTATATATTGTAACAAGACTGAAATGCTGCCTTCCAATCTGATCCACAGTCCATTACAGTTGGGATAAAGACTTGTGGTGACATTAATGAGGGCTGGATCAGTCCCTTTGCCGGAATAAATCTCTATCGCATCGGTGGGATTGCATTTTCCCCATTTGCCTGTTTGTTTGGCTCTGGGTTCTCATTACAATTTCTATTAGCCCAGGCTCCCACTGATGTGGTCGTAGATTGGTTCCTTCCTGACTTTTTCCTCTTTCCTCCTGAAGGAAAATGAGGGTGTCTGAGCTCAGAGTGGCAGGTTTCGGTGGGTCTGGGGAGACGAAAAACAACTCTGTTTGATTAGGAGAAGGATTTTTCCAACAGCATAAATTGGAGTAACTCCAGGGAAGCCAATAGAAGTGACAATGTCCTGGGTAAGTCGATGACCCACATTCCTAACCCACCTCTGGTTAACACACACATGGGGCTGCCAGCTCGTGATGTGAAATACCAGCAGTGCTTGTGCTCCAAGAGACTCTGCCAGGGTGGAACAGGGACAGCACATCAGGATGGCCAAGGACCAGAGAGGAGCCCAGGTGCCATTCCTTGGCCTGGCACCCGTAAGTGCTTAGATTAGCTCATGGTTACAGTGAGGCAGCTTCTCAGCAGAGTTTGGGGCTGTGAGCAGCCCCATAGTGGCATCACTTTTGCTGGTCCCAATATCCCTGATTTTGCTGCAGCTCCTGCCTAATCACTCACCCAGCAAGCAGCTCTGCTTGGTGGTCACCCCGACCTTACACCATGTACCTCTGAAATGACAATTCCCTGGCACATGCAACTGAAAAATGCTCCCAGCAGCCTCTTCAAACCCCAAGCAAGGGCAGGACATGGGTGGACACCTCTGGTGCCCTCCAGGAGGACACTCTTAGCATTTTCCTTCCAGAGGGATGCATCCTGCCACAAAAAGACTGCAACGCAAGCAGATGACTCACAGAGCCAGAGAAAGGAAGTGTTGCAATTGCCATACACGAATCAAGACATTTATAGGACCTGGGAGGGCACCACACGTCACACGAGGAGCCGACAGCAGGGCTTAGAACTGAACATCTATTTCCTAACCCTGCCTCAACAATTAAAAACACCACCCCAGCAAACCACCACTGGTCAGCTGTCACCTGCGAGGCTGCTGACCTCCCTTCCTCCTCACCCCTCCCCATCCCAGAGGAGCAGGGTACAAGTCTGTTTGACTTAAATCTTCCCAGACATGCTCAACCCAGGATGGAGATGACAGCTCTAGAAAAGCATGTTTGTCCCCTAGGAGACCCCGGCCCAGACAGCTCCAGTGAACCAGAGGCAGCAGCTCTACCAGGAGAGCTATAAAGGGAAACCCTCCTCTGGCACAGCAATCAGGAGCTTGTCTCATCTCAGATGGAAATTGCACTCGGGAAGAAAAAAAAAGGATAATCCATGCATATGACGATTTTTTTTCCCCCCACTTTAAGCTGATTCCATCTCCGAGATGGGAGAGAGGTGGCAGAGATTTGCTGACATGTCACTTTAGTAATAAACTCCTCTTTCAAAAACATGCCATCGCCAGCAAAGCAATCGGCTCGTGAGCCACAAACCGCCGCGAGCATCGCACGTGGGGCTCCTGCAGCTCCCCCAAGGGAGCATCCCCAGGAGTGTGGGAGGAAATCCCTGACCAGAAAGGAGGACCCAGCAGCAATGGGAAGAGGCGAGAGGCAAGGGGGAAGTGGCACCGTGCACCGTAAGGACGCAGATGCAGGACTTGCTCTGCCCCTTCTTCACCTCAACACAGGAGGGGTCACCACAGCCCTGAATTCATTCCCTCACCCTCAGGACAAAAAGGAGAGGTTTGGAGGAGAAGGGCAAGCGTGCTGGATACTGAAGGAGTTAGGGGAATAAACTCTGGTAGTTAAGACATGAATCAGCAGCTTAGCTCCATCCTCACAGGATTGCTGGGGGCTGCTCCCAGCCCAGCCCGAGCCCTCCGAGTCCCTTCACTGCTCAGGAAGAGAGAAAAGCAAAGGTATTACACCCCAATGTGGACTTGGGAAGTAGGCAGGGAATTGGGAAGTGAGCAGTGAAGCAACCAGGAGTTCCAGTGTCTGAAATGAATAGTTGTAGCAGGATGAAAACTACCAGGTACTGGGCTTGGAGACCATGGGAGCGGGATGACTTTTTCCTGGGAGCAGCGTGTCACGGGTCTGAGCCCCGGGGAGGGATATGAGCACTGATCCAGTAATAAGGAATGTGGTGGTTGTGCAAGGATAGGGGAGTTGGCCAGCGAGGGCAGGAGATGGGAATACAAAACTTGGAGTGTTCTCTGGGGTGGGACAGGGTGGACAAGCAACACTCGCTTGTGGGGTTATTGCAGCTTAAAGTGGGAGTGGGAGCCTGGAGCAAAACGGACACAGAGCTGTGCAGCCACCAGAGAGGTTTAGCAATCAGGGTTCGACCTTTTCATGAACAATCTCTGCCCTGTCTGGCTTTTCTTACTCACTCCAGGAGCCCAGCCCTGCACTGGGCAGTGCCTTGTGGGCCCCCCATGACTCAGCCCCAAGGCTGCAGGGATGGCAAGCACGGCTTTCCCGGGGACAGAGAGCCTGGAGTGGGTTTCCCTGACTCCCAGCAGGATTTCTGCTCTCATCGACTGCAAACCACAAAAGCAGCTGCCCAAAAACCTCAGCAGAGAATCACCCTCACTCAAGGCCTGGCAGAAGCAGCACTGCATCAGCGTGGGGGGAGACACTGGGGCTCTCCCAGGACCTGGGTGCTGGAACACACCACACTTATCCACTGGAGACCATCCATACTTTTCGTATTACACAATAAAACCACAAAAAAAGGCAAACTCCTGTGAATAAAGGGGGAAAGATGGGGCAGCAAAGAGTCACAGAAAACAGACCCATCTCTGAAAAATACTCTTTTCTGCTTAGCAAACAAGCACTTTCTGTTTGCACCCATCAAACAAACATGCTTGATTTTGTTTTGTTTCGCAGCCAAGTTATCACGTCTCGAAAATTATTTCAAGCACACAACAGGGGCCAAATAAATTGGCAAAGCAGGCTTAGGTAAACCATGGCAGAGCTCAGTGGTGAAGCACACAGCCCTTTTCAAAGCCTGAGTGGAAACCATGGGAAACGTCAGGGTTAAAAAAAGCTTTGACTTATGTTTAACTCAGATTTGACTTCTCGTGATGGAATCAAAGGGGGGAACAAATGAAGGCATCTCACCAACCCTGCCAAGAAAGCCAGAGGAGATGTACAGAGGAGCCTGTGAAAGTGGCCCCCACCCTACAGCCAGATCTGTTCATATTCTGCCTGGGGCATCTGTGAATTCGGGGGGACAGCGGTGACTTTGGGGGGCACCAGTGAATTCGGGAGGGCACCACTCAGGCGCCTGTGCTGCTGATGGGAACGTCAGAGCCTCGCCGTGGAAAGCGCTGACTGATGCCAATTAAAGTGAAATCATAATCAAGCCATTTGTTTTGGTGCCGAGAGAGCTGCTCCAAAGGTCTCAGCAATGCCTGGACTCAATTCAAGTGCAGGATGGAAGCTCGGGATGGGTCTTCTCCAGCGTGAACCGCTTGCTATTGGTGGGCAGACACTGCCTGGCCGTGGCGGGGAAGGATGAAGATCAGCCTCATCCTCACCATGTGGCCTTGTGAGACCCAGCAGGGCAGCCAGCTCTCACCTTCCCTGGCACACAAGCCCTCGGTGCAGCCCCAAGATCAGAGACCAACACATCCATCAGTAAAAACACTAAGCTGTTTGTCCCAACACCCTCAAACCTTCTCCTCCTTCCCGCAGGTATTGCTGAGTCCAGGAGCAAATCCTACCCCTCTTATCCCAGATAGTAGCTTTAACTCGACATCTAAGCATGGATTTAAATTTAATACAGTGATCTGAAGTGCTGGTACCAAAGACATGTCTGTACCCTGCAGCAGACACATCATGAGACAGAAGGAAACATCTGAACATCTCTGGTGACTCTGGCCCTAAACGGATTCCCTACAGCAGATTGCACGGAGCAAAGCCTGTGCCCTTTACCATGGAGAAGTCTCCTTGCAGCCTTCAATCCAGCTTCTTTTGCAGCACTGAATTCACTCTGCTGGGAGGGACAGAGCTGAAAAGAGCCTCTTGGCAGGGCACCACTGCTCGACAGCAGCTTGGGCTCCTCAGCACCTGCCACCCCGATAAAATAACCTCCTTCCAACAGCCAAGCTCTCTCCCTCAGGAAAAGGGGGGGACAGGACTTTCCAAGTGCTTCAGAGAAGCAGCAACTTCTGCTGCTGAGCTTTCAGCTTGCTGCCCCTTTTGTCATCTGTGACAAAACAAGAAGGCACCTCTAGAAACATCTCTCTCCTTCCAAATTCTTGGCTGCAACTCCCCATCCTCCCACCTTGCATGGAAATGAGTGGGATTGGATTAGACCTGATTTTTTTTTCCCTTCCCTGACTGCCACCCATGCAGGGCTGGGCAGGAGGTGGCCAGGAGCATCGTTGGGGTCTGCTGAAGCCTTTGTAGCAGCATTGCTATTCTGCACAAGTTAACTCCTCCACAACAGATCGATGGGTGCGCCGGGCTGGGAGGGGAGCAGGCAGGAAGATTCATTCCTCCTTGATTTCCGCTGGTTTTCACGTGCTCCTCTTCTCCCAGCTCCTGCCACAGCACAGCACGACTGACACCAACCAGGGGATGCAGCAATGCCCCACTGCCCGCCAGGCTGGCTGCTCCCACCTCAAACCAGCAGGAAAACACCCCAAAAATTCCAAGGCAAGACACACTCCTCCACCTCTCTGTCACCAAGGCAGTGCTGAGCTGGCGGCAGCAGCAAGCCATTAATTTCCAAGAGCAATGCCTGCTCTAGGGCAGAACAGCAGGAATATCATCTGCACAGTGGGAATGGCATCCGCACAGTCTGCGTATCCCAAGCCTGTCTCCTGGGGTTTGTATGGATGAGGCACCTGCCAAGGGACACAGACATCCCTTGCCACCAGAGCAGCTTCCCAGCTCAACTGGGATGTGCCTGTGGCAGCTCTGGAGTGATAACACATCGCTGCCCTCCCTCCCCAGAGCCACCTCCCAGAGGCAGGATTTGTTCCCTTTCCTACCAAATCTCCCAGTCAGAAGGCAAGAATCCCTCCTGCTGACTCACCCCAGCTTCTCTTTGTTCTCCACTGACACTGGGTGACCACCCCATGCCAGGGCAGAGCACCTTGGTCCATAGTGCAGAGCACCTTGGTCCATGGTGCAGACCGAGATCCTCAATCTGTGCCTGAAACCCTGTGCAGGCCCCCACCAGAGCCTCTTCCAGGAAGTTTGCAGAGCACCCACCCTGCTGCTGCCACCCTCAAAGATGTATTTTGCTGCCCAGACCCCCAGTAACCCAAACCCCTCCCCCTTTGATACCCCCCATGGCAGCATCTGTAGGATTTTCAGCACTTGGGAGGACAAAGTGATTCAGGAAAGAAAAGGAGCTACTACTTTTTTAAACCGAGCTCAGCGAGGTGAATTCCTAAGCGAGACACTCCATCCTTCACCCTCGGCCACCGGTTTTCCAGCCCCTTTCCCCAGTCGTGCCATGACGCAAGACAAATCCAGAGGAACGGCCACAAGGCAGCTCCCTCCCGGGAACACGCAAGGGCTGCGGGGAGGGGGACGAGACATTTGGCTGCAAACAACCGAGTTGTAGGAAAATTCCTGCTGAAATTCCTCCTCAGGCTCTTTTCCCTGCCCTGGCTTGGCCCTGCTCCACTGGCTGGCTCGAAGCAGGAGTGCGGTGTCACCGCACACGCCCAGCTGGCCCCGCAGATGTTGGTGTCACCTATGCATCGCTCCGGGGGAGGGAAGTCGCTCCCGAGCACGCCGGAGGTGCAAGCGCCGCTTCCCAGTGCTGCAATTAAAACCTGCCTTTTGATTTTTAATGTCCCTATCAAACATCCTCTGGGATGACTGCGCCCATCTGCTGCGAGGACAGGGACGAGTGTCTGGGCATAAGATGTCCCAGAAGTTACGCTGATCAAAATCACGGATTCCTTGGCAGCCCCTGCACCCCCCGGGTCGCTGCAGCAGGCGACAGGACCCCAGTGCAATGCCCAGCCCCACATGTCCCCCCTCCCCAAGGAGTTAATGCTGGCGGGGAGCATCAACCTCTGGAGCCTCTGGAGCAAGGCGGGTTTTAAGGAGCGGAGCATCCACCTGCCTGGAGCCAGCCCCATCCTGAGCTTCCCTGTCCCAGCAGGTCTGAACGTGAGGAAAAGAAACAAAACCACACCGGGGGGTCAACAACTCGCCCTTTCCCCAGGTTGGGGTGGTCTGACACGCAGGAAGGCACCCCTGGAGCAGAGCAGGATTTATCCGCACCCAACACGGCCAAAGTGCCCGAGCCACGATACCGACAGCAGGAATCGAGCCCCTGCCTCTCTCCGCTGTGGGTCAGGGGGCCAAAAGGGAATCACACTCCCCTATTTTGCATCCCCCAGTAACTTTCTCGGAGACAACTGTGGGGGCTGAGCCCGAGCCCGGTCCGCTGGCACTCCAATCTCCCGGCTCGCTGCCGTCCTGTGTCGCCAACCGACACGACGCATCCCCCGTGGGGGAACCGAGTCACGTCCCCGAAGTCACCGCGCAACCGAGACCCCCCCCAGAGCCCCCCGAGGCCCCAGTCCAGCTGCTCCTACCTGAGCGTGGCGCTCTCCCCTTGCCGCACTGTCACGTTGTCCATGGCTTTGGGGAAGGTGGCATCTCCGCTGCGCACGGGCACTCCTGCGGGCACAAGGAAGAGCAGCCTGAGACAGAGGACGACCAGGCACCTCCAGGGCAGGGCTAAGCACCCACCGACCCCCATCCTGGGCAGCGGGGACTTTTCCAACAGGCAAAAAACACACCCGACAAGGCGAAAAGGGGGAAGGGGTGGGTGGAGAGGAGGGATGGGGGGGAGCAAAACCACCGGGGCGAGCGCTGCGGAGCTCCACGGAGATCAGGAGAGCCCCCGGCAAGGCTGGCTGCGAGCGCTGAGCCTGCCGAGCGGCATCGGAGGGAGTCCCGCTGTCCTCGGGCGAGGGAGGAGGACGGGAGGGCCGGGGGGAGGAGGAGGAAGAGGAGGAGGAGAAGTGGCAAAGGTGCTGGGCGAGCCGGTTCTTCGGGCAGCAGTCCGAGGCTCACTTGGGCGAGGAGGCGCCGGGGGGGCCCGCCTGTACCCCAGTCCCGCACGCTTGTCCCGAGGCGGGGGCAGTCCAAAAACCAGTAAAAACCCCAAAAAACACCCCCGAGGCGAGCTAGCAAAGGTGTCCAGGTGCAAGAAGGCACAGCGGGCAAAAGCCTCCGGGATGCCCTGCAGCTCCTCTCCTCCCGCCCCGCTGTCGGGGGGCCGATCCAGGCGGGATGCAGGATGCCGGGATGCGGGCTGGGGACGAGAGGACGGCGGGATGCGGAGCGCGGGGCTGTCAGGCTGCCGGAGCCCCCGGCTGGGCTCAGCGGCGGGCGGGGGGGGCGCGGGGGGGCGGCGGCGGCAGCACCCCGGCCCCGGCCGGCAGCATCCCCGGGGTTGTCATGGCAGCGGCTCCAGCGCTGCCCGGCGCCTCGGCTCCCGCACGCCCCGAGCCCCGCACACGGGCGGGCGGGAGGCAGCGGGGCGGGATGCGCACGGAGGACACACACGTTTAACCCCCGCCGCGCCGCGCCCTTCGCGGGGGGATGTCAAGACCCCCCACTCCGCTTTCTCCTCTCTCCCTCCGCGCTTACCTGCGCCCCGCAGCACCGTCCCGTTTGCCCTCCTCTACCTCCGCACCTTCCCCATCCCGGGCGGCAAAGCCGCTGTGCAGGAGGGGAAACTGAGGCACGGGATAACATCCCCCCTTCCTCCCCAAGCCAGGTGATGATGAGGAGAGGCAGGAGCGTGTCCTCCTGGCCCCCTGCACCTCGTGAGCACAGCGTGAGCTTAAGTGGCAAATTCCTCCCCAGCCACCAGCACAGTCCCCGAGTACTTTTTATCAGCTCATAATTTAACAAATATCACATTTGCTTATGGCGAGTAATTCCACCTTCCCTCCACTAGTGGCTAAACACATTAATATTTCCAGGCACAGTTCCATGCTGGTAAAAAGGTGCTGGGGAGCATCCTCAGAGCACGGAGTCCTGGAGCCAGCAGTCAAATCACAGCTTTCGGGGTGCTGCACCCCTCAAACCCCCTCAGCTGCAGCAGCCCAGCCCGGGGGGACAACTGGGCTCCCCCACTTGCTGTGTCCAGTGACTCCTCTGCTTTGCCTTATCCAAAAACCCTCCCTCCATTCCCCAGCGAGTGCTCGGCAGCTTTTACACGGCACCAGTGTGGGGGTTTTTTTTGTTGTTTTTGAGTTCGCTGCCAACCTGAGCTGGATTCAAACTGGTGACCTAGATGTGAAAGGATCCATAGCCCGTTACTAATCCCCGGAGTCTCCGAATCCCCTGTAAACTACTGCTTAATTCACTAACTGTGCTATTTAATCTCTAAAACATTATGAGCTGTGCCGGGCAGAGGAAACACTCCATCAAATAAAGCTTTATTATTATTGTGCGTGCTGAAGGGTCATACGAGAAGGGGATTGCTCTGCAAGGCTCTCTACTTTTTCCCTGTCTGAAGGTTCTCTGCTCCTTGAATTTAGCGCTGGTGGGACGTGCTGCCTCGAGTCCTGTGTTTTCCCAGAGGAAACAGCAGCTTTCCCCAGCCCTTGGCTGCAGGAGTTTAATCCCTGCAGTGAACTACGCTGGCTGATCTGGCGGGGGAAGGTGAGCGCTGCATTCAGCAAATGCTTTGGGGGCCACGAATCACACAGGAGGGGTCTCTGAAACCCCACTGCATAGAGAGAGAGCAGCAGAGGCAGGGTGAAAGCCTTTGTGCAGGGTTGTGGGATTGCACCAGGGTGTACAAGTCAGCAAAGAATAAAACACACCACTCCTGCTGATTGCTGCAGCATCCCAGACTTCTGGAAGGATCAGGACCCTGCTGTGATACCTACAGGACCATCACACAAGAGCTTGCTCTTTGAGAGGCCACTCCTTTGGATGGGCAGAGACCATCTCCTGTGTCAGCAAAACCAGAGGGATTCCAATAACCACAGCCAGTTAACCTTTTAACACGGAATTCAGGCCCGGATCTCCAGAAGCATCTCAAATCAAGAGAAAAAACATCTCCCTGCTCTGAAAGCATACGAGGCTGGGGCAGAATGTGACCTGCTGAGCTGTTTCAGCCCTTGCCAGGGCTGAATTTGGCCCACTGTTAGATCATCATTAGCATTGTTTGAAAATCCCAAGGAATTTACATCCAATATGCTCCTGCATACTAAAGCCCAGCAGAATCCCTGGTCTCCCTCCCTCCCTTGCATACATCCAATGTACATATAAATCAGCCTGTCACAGCTCGTCTCTTTCCTGACAGCTGTAATTGCTTCGGACTATAAAAATATCTATAGACAATAAACACAACGCGGCAAAACAGCAAAGAGAAAACCAAATCAAGGTTCCTTTAAATAATTCAGTTGCTCCAGCAGCAGAGGAGCCAGCAACTGAGTCCAGCTGTGAAGGTTCAGCAGCGAGAGAAAGAGAGCTTTGTAGCCTCCTCTGGGGATGAGAGAGTCTTTTTTCCTTCGCTGGGTTTTGACCACAGCAGCAGCAGAGTTTGCCGCACACGGGCTGAGCCCATCCGAGCACCAAACAGCCTCTCGCTTCCAGTTCCTTCCCTTTCTTCTACTTAGGTAAAAGTGTCTTTTTTTTTTTTCTGTTCCGCTGCGAGCAACAGGCAGGAGACGAACAGAAGGAGCAAGGCACAGGCACGCTCGAGGTGTATATTTATCTCCGTATCCGTCCCCTCAACCTCCTCCTTCCCAGCAAGGCTAAAGGCCCCCCTCTCCTGGCCGAGACCACAAACAGGGCGGTAGAAGCAGCAAGGGCTGGATGGGTGGGAAGTGATGCAGCGGCGAGGATGGAGCCACGGGAAGGGTTTCCACCCCCCGGGAGATGGGAGCTGGCAGGGAGGATGAGGAAAGCTTGGATGGAGAAGGGGTTAGAAGGAGAGGGAGCCCGTGGGTTTGCTTCCCAAAGGAGCATCTCGGGGAGGGGGAGGCTTGCAGGCAGAGCAGAGAGCAGATCAGCCCCCAAAACGTCCCACGAGGAAGAACTATGGATTTTGGCTTGTTGCAAGCTCCTTCTGCAAGGACCCTTCAGCAAACACTGCCCCACGCTCAGGCTTTTTCAGCAAAGCCAAGCCTTAAGCAGCTAATCTGCAGATCTGAGTGGCCCCAAAGGCCGATAACCAGCTGCAAATTTGCAGTTAAAGTTCTTCAATCAAGTAAAACAACACCATTGCTGCATGTTTTTTTCTTCTTTCTCAGAAATATCTAACACAATTCTCCCACCTATTTCACTTAACAGGTTAAGTTAAAGATCCTCTCATCCACCTGTGCCCTCATATTTCCCTGCAAACCTACATCCATACAATGCTACACCTCCCCACACCAACAGATTTCATTCCTAGAGAACAAAAAAAAAAACCTCCTTCCAATAAGTAGGTCATAGCAAGGCAATTTGTACAGCCAGATTTCTCTTTTAATTCCTTTTTTCCCTTTTCAGGAAGCTGATAGATGGCAATCTATAACCCCAGAGTGGAAATTTATTTTTAATCGGGAATGGCCAAATATGATCAGAAACATAATTTATGCTCGAGACATTCTCGTTCCTTCCAAATGAAAACATGATTTTCTAACCCCAGCCGTGCTATCGCATACCACATCATTCTCCAAGAAGCTCGGAGTTGCACAAAAAGTGCTTAATTTTCTTGGCATTAGTCAGGTGAATGACACAGGAGTCCGGGGGAGCTTTTCCTGAATAACTGAGCCCTCCGTGTCTACAACCATTCAAAGCCACAAAGGACGCGGGTTCCAGCTCCGCTCACTGACTCATTTATCCCCTCGTTAACGGTGGCCCCAATTAAGAAACAATGATTAAGAGCCTTTCTTGGCTGGAGCCATTTTGAGCCCTTCTCGCCCCAAAGGCATTCCCTGCTCCGAGCTGGAGAAATTGCCTGTTCAGGGCTGTTTCTAGGGCAGTTTTTGGAATGCAAGCAGCATCCTCAGGGGCGCTCAGCCCTCCGTCCCTCGCACTGGAAGCAGCAGTGAGTCCCAGCACTTCACGGTGTTTAAAAAACAGCGCAGGAGACCCCATTAATCCCCGCTAGAGATGCTGTTAATATTTAACTGCGGTTTAGATAAACTTACAGTAACCATCCTATTAAATTTCAATAAAATGTGCTTTTGGGAGCCTTCCCCTACAGCCACGCTGGGATCCGCTGCCCTGCTCTGCCTGCACTTTGCACCAAGAGCCTCGCAGTAAAAAAAGGAACATTTTGTTTGCCCTTTAAAAAACTGCTGGGCTCGGGTTTGTCGCTTGCTCTCATCGTGCTCAGGGACTTCGGAATTTTCAAGCACCAGTTAACTCCTTCCAGGGCGCCCCTGGCTGAGCTGCGAAGCCTCAGTCAAGGGGCTGCAGGACCAGGTGCCCTGACAAAGGTTGCAAATCCGTCCCAAGCTGGTGCTGCAAACCCAGCATGGGATTTATCACCCTGCAGCAACTAAATAGGTGACTGAGAATGCACCACCAGAGGAAAAGGAAAGCCAAAATACCCCACACAACACTGCCAGCCCTCAAACACAGAGATACACGGGAGCATCCTCGAGGATGCTGAACACCCCACCCCTGCAAGAGTTCAAGGCCAGGTTGGACAAGGTTTGGAGCAATCTGATCTAGTGAAAGCTGTTCCTGCCCATGGCAGGGGGTGGAACAAGATGAGCTTTAAGGTCCCTTCCAGTTCAAACCATCCCGTGATCCTTTGTACACTCCAGATGGGCCGGGCAGTGCTGCAGTTTGGACACGACATCAGGAGGATACACAGCACCCCTCAAGGCCTGGCTTTTCCCCTAAGATTACTTCTTCCTCCCACAGTCCTCAGTGTTTGGGCCTTTTCCAACAGCCCAGCCAACACAATACACGTACTCAAGAATCAACACCTCTGTGCATCCAGTCTTAACATCAAACATCTCTGCAGAGAGTTAAAACAATGATCGAGGAGCCACCAAGCCACGCTGGCACAGTGAGAATTATGAACTGGGATTGATCCTTGGTACAAATCAATATTGGTTTTACATAAATCTCTTTCTTGGGGCTTTGCTGTGAGGTTGTGGCACTGTATTAACACCCAAAAAATACCCTGTGCACTCTCTCTGCACCCACAGCAGAGTTTGATCAGCTGATGACGTGGGATAAAACCATACCATTAACCATGTGACAGCATTTTATAAGAGTGTGACGTTAACCCAGAGCTCCACAACCCAATCCAGCAGTAAGTGAAAAGGGAAAAAGCTGAATAGGCTGAAAAGCAAAGCCAGACACTGCTCAGGTCTCACCATGGAGCTCCAGCACAGCTCCCTCAAATGTGAAAACACAAGAGTCTACCCCCCTGAGGCTCCACCCTGGATAACCCTTTGGAGAAGCAGCTCCAAGTGCTGCTGTGCCTTCTCCTGGGATGGTCCCAAGCAAAGCACACCGAGCCAAGCCTTCCCCAGCCCGTCTGGATCTCACACACACATCCCAAACTGCAGGGAGAAACAAAAAGATGAATGTCCCTGGCTGGTGCTGCTCCACCAGCACATTCCCCCCCTCCAGCTCAGTGTCCCCACCAAAACAAACCCTTTCTTACCAGAAAGTCACTCAATCCCCACAAACCAGGCCCCCAGAGAGGAGCAGATATCTCAGTTTATACCACCCAAAAACGAGGGGGGGAGGTCCAATCATTCCTTTTTACTGCCCCCCAGCCGCAGCCAAAAAGGAGCTTTTTTACCTCAAACAGCACCTTTGCAACACCCAACGTGCTTCCCTGAAGTTGCCAAATTGCTCGAGTATATTCCTTGGGAAAAAAAATCCAGGCTCTTTGCTGTCTGCCTGGATCAATTTGAGTTTTGCCACTGGTCCTCTGACCCTCACGGCTCTCTGCATTCCAAGAATAATATTAATAATAGTCCTGCCATTAAGCAAGATGCTTGGTTTGAATCTGGAGATTTTGAGAAATGATCTCATAAATTTAATTCCCGGGGTACCATCTTTGAGCGTTAACAGGCAGAGTCGCCTCTGAATTCTGGGAAATGAGCATAATTACATGGAGATCGACAAGGCACAAATGCCAAGAATTCTGTTAACCTTTAATACTGCAAAAAAACTCTCCCCTTGTAATTATCTCTTTCCTTTGTCTTAAATGTTACTGATGAATATTTAGTGGGATAAGCAAATAAAAGGAGGCTGAGGGGTGCAAGAAGGTGCAGTTCTCCACAGGATAAGGATGAAAACCTCACAGAATCATTGTGGGTTGGGGCAGGATGGGGCCCCAGGTCACCAAAATTGCCATATGGGGCAATTGCCATATGGCACCCCAGTGGTGACACGAAGCCATGGCAGAACCAGAGGAGGGGAATGTGAGTTACACCAAAATCCAGATTGATTCCCAGCACTGCTGCAAATGCACCTTCACCCGGGTCTGTGGTGTGGGCACGGAGCGACCCCCTGACCCCCAGTGGGATGGTTTCAGGCGCCCCTTTCTCCAAACGGAACTTTGCCTTGGAATAAAACTTCCCGGGTAAAAAACACGTCACCTTTCAAGCACATCCTCCCCAGGGCTGCAAATGGCACTGCCCTCTTGCTGCACGTGGAGTCTGATGGAAAGAAGATTTTCTCCCGGTGTGAACTGCATTAATATCTGTCACCGCTCTGGCATTTCTGCCTATAATGATGAAAAATATGTGCCGAGGATGCGGGGTGCTCTCAGCATCGCCTCCCTCCCCAGGAAGCGAAATTAGAAGCAGCTGCTCCTGCTCCCGTCCTCTTTCCAGCCCGCAACATTATCTGGGAAGCTGATTCTTCGGGAGACGGCGCGGGGACGGGTGAGCCTGGCGACCTATCCTGGTTCCAGCTGTGCCCTGCTGCGTGCGGGGGCTCGGCTCTCCCCTCCCCTCCCCGGAGCTGGAGAGCGCTGGAAAGGTCACTCTCCTCTTTTAATGTCGCGTCAGAGCGACCGCTGCGGGAACAAGGGAAAGGAAAAGGCAGATCTCCTCTGCCGGATGGAGCAAATCCAGCTCCGTCCCGGGAGGAGGGAGCCAGCAGGAGCTGGTTGGGCTTTAACCACCTGCAACGCCAAATGCTTTCAGGACACTGTCCAGGAGCTCTGGAAGAGGTGGAAAGAGACTCCTCCTGGATTTCAAGGTGCTGCTTTCATCCACATCCCAACCACAGCTGGCTGGGATGGGCAGGGAGGCAGAGAATCCTGTGCCATGGAGGAGGGGGATTGCAGCACACCCTGGTGCTTCCCCCAGAATGCTGCAGGGAATGAGGATACCCTATCCATGAGTGTGCCAGCACCGGATCCCAAATTAGCCAATCCTTCCTGGGCCACCGAGGCTGGGAGCTGGTCCACTTGGAGCCCCACAGTCCCACCAGAGGGGTTGGGTGTCACAGGAGAGGCTGGAGCAGTTACAGAGCAAACTTTCCCTCCAGCCTCAAAGCCAGAGCTTTACATCCTCCCTCCTGCCTCATTCCAGGAGGAACGAAGCCAAAGCAATATTTATTCACAGAAGACCGTGGAGAAAAATGAAATAAAAGAGGTTTGCTCATTAAGTCCAACACCTGCCCCTCCTGGGAGGGCTCTGAGGAACTGGCTTTGCAGTTGTGGAGAGGAGAAACATGTGTCAGAGCCCAGAGCCAGGGCTGTTAACACCAGCAAGGGCTCCAAACCTCCCCGAGGGAGGTGACACCACAATCACCTTGGACCTGGGGTCCCAGCAGCCACATCCACCCCCTTGGCTACTCCCAACCTCAGAACAAGGCAAATGTTTGCCCCACCCCCTTCCCTTTCCTTTTCCCTGCCTTCCACTGGAGCGAGCTTTCTAGTCTCCAAGCTGCTTTTATGCCCCTTTAAAAGGTTATAAAAGCTGTCTTTATATTCCAATAAAGGGATATAAAAACAACCTTTTTCTCAGTTCAATAAACGTGGTTAACTTTTCCCCCCATTAGCACGTTTTTGCCTCAATGCCGTGGGCACGGATGAGGACGGGGCTCTGGGAATCACATCCCAAGGCAGGAGACAGCAGAGCATCCCAAGGGAGAAGGACCAAGAGGCCAAGAGGGGGGCAGAGACAGGCATCATGACCTGAGGTTCTGCCCAAAAAGGAGAAAGATGAGGATACAGCCTCGCTGGATACTGTGCTGGTGCATTTACTCCAAAGGGAAAACCTCCTGGAAGCACGCATGAGCCCAAGGAAGGGCTGTGCTGGGAGAAAAATTCAAGTGATAAACTATAGAAATCAAGGGGCAAACAGTCACCCAGCAGGGTTTTTCCTCTCCTGGTAAAGCCCCCTTGGTCACCATCCTTGCAGGACCCAGGAAGCCAAAGCACCCGGGGTGGTGCCACCTTCCCTCCTGGGTGACAAGGGACAGGTCACCTCACCTCTCGCTGCCAACCCCCTGCTCTTGGCAACAGCATTTAGACCTCACAGGCCACGGGTCAGGAACTGTCCTGTCCAGAGCATCAGTGCCACACGAGGCCTGGCAGGTCCCTGCTCCCCATGCAGCCTCCAGACACGGCCCTAATTATTATTTAGCGATGGTGCAGCCATCCCGTGGCTCGCAATCCGTCTTTCTCAAAAGCGTCCTTTTCCTTGGAAGAGGATCTAAACCCGTCCTGCTGCTCGTCCAACAGCCTCTCCGGGCATTAAAACAAGGAGGTTTATTATTTTTGGTGACAGCCTGTTCTGCAAGGTGAACACAACTCGTATGAATCAAACCCGGCTTGGATTTCATTCATCATCCCCCAGCAGCACCAACATGAAGGGCGGGAGGGGTTTGGCTGTTGAATGCAGAGCAGAGGAGTGTGTTTATCAAGGATGATCTATCAGTGATGGGGAGCTGCAGGGTGCTGGGCCCGTGGCTGCTGGAGGGAGAAGAGTGGGGGAGATGCGAGTCCATAAATAAGGCAAGTCTGGAGTGAGCAGCCACCGGGAGCCAGAATTGAAGCCCAGCACCAAGGCAGCAAGACCCTTTCCAGGCTGTGCTCCCATTCCCTGCCCTCATTTATCCTTCCCAGCCCCTCCACATGTTCTGTGGGATGGGGACAAAACTCTGTCCAGGGCAGGAGCAGGACAGATAATTTTATCATAAAATCACAGACTGGTTTGGGTTGGAAGGGACCTTAAAGCTCATCTTGTTCCACCCCCTGCCATGGGCAGGGACACCGTCCACCAAGCCCCATCCAACCTGGCCTTAGACACTTCCAGGGATGGGGCAGCCACAGTTTCTCTGGGCCCCCTGTGCCAGAGCCTCATCACCCTCACAGTGAGGAATTTCTTCCTAATATCCAATCTGACCATGCCCTTCACCACGGGGCTCCTTGCCCCCAGCACCCTGTCCCAGCTCACTCCTTCCCACCCGGCAGGAACAACCTGAACCCTCCCCGCCACCACCAGCTAATTAACCCGAGTAATTGACTTTACCAGGCTCCTTTCTTAAGGCTGCAGGAGAATGCTGAGGGTGAAGGGAGAAGGTGAGCATCCGGGGTTCCCTGGGGAATTCAAAAGCATTTACAGTCCCCGGCACGAGAAAATCCATACTCATCTTGGCTCCAGGAGGCAGGGCTGCCCTCCCAGGCTCCTATTAGCAATTCCCAATCATCCTTTATTAGGCCTGCATTGATTTGCTGCTCATTTCGGTGGGAAGGCAGAGCTAAGAGCCTTGACCCAGTCTCGGCTGAAGAATCCAGGTGTGGAGCCGATGGTGCTGGGAGGAGAGCTGGGGGAATGCTGAACCAGGTTCAGCTGTACCATCTGCAGAGCTGTCCTTTCAGAACAGCCTTGCATATCCCACAGAGCTAGGAAGCATGTGGGGAAGAGGGATCGAGGGCGGGAGGGGCTGGAGGCTCCTCCTGGTCTTTATTTAGGGATCTCTTTCCATGCTGGGAAGGGAGGTTTTGTCTAGCAGGGATTTCTGGAGCCCTGTCCCGGGAGAAGTTATCTGGATCCCACACTCCAAACTCCAGCCCTGCAGAGCTGCTCAGGCCAATTATTATCCCCAGAGAGAAACAGTCCCCTAACATTAGCCCCGTTTCCAAGCCAACATTTCCATGTAGCTTGTGAAACACAAATCCTGTTAGGAATCATCTGAATATTTTGTTCTAATAATGCCATAACACCAGCATACCCATTAGCACATACACAGAAAGGAGTATTTGAATATCAAAACAAAGTGAATTTACAGGCTTTTTTTTTCCCCTCCTGGCAAAGGCATCACTGCTAGTTATCAGTTTCCAACTGTTTGCACCACAGCTTTTCCATGCGTGTCCCTGCTGTCATCAAACCTGCTGCTCCCTGCCCCCCGTGTCCTCAGATAACCCAGGACGTGCAGACATGGGTACAGAAGGACCTCACAGCCCCCGGAGGAGAGGGGTTGGGGATGAGCAGAGTGGCAGCTCTGCAGAGGAAATGGTGGGAGATGCAAACCTGAGTGTGGCTGAGCCGCAGATAAATCCCTCTGTCTGCACCTGACAGCATCACCTCATCCCATCACAACACCCACCTCATCCCATCATAGCACCCCTCATCCCACCAGGGCACCGACTTCATCCCACCAGGGCACCCACCTCACCCCATCACATCCTACCTCATCCCATCAGAGCATCTGCCTCATCCCATCACATCCCACCTCATCCCATTACAGAATCCACCTCATTCCATCACAGAATCCACCTCTATCCATCACAGCACCACCTCATCCCACCACAGCACCACATCATCCCATCACATCCCACCTCATCCCATCACAGAATCCACCTCCTTCCATCACATCTCACCTCATCCCATCCCACTATCACCTCATCCCATCCCAGCATCACCTCATCCTACCAGGGCACCAACCTCATCCCATCACATCCCACCTCATTCCATCACAGCTCCCACCTCATTCCATCAGAGCTCCCACCTCATCTCATCACAGTTCCCAACTCATCCCATCACAGCTCCCACCTCATCCCATCCTAGCACCACCTCATCCCACCAGGGCATCCGTGTCATCCCACCACAGCATCCAGCTCATCCCAGCAAACTGGGGGGGTGGGGTGGGTGGGATGCACCAAAAGCCACAGTTTTGTTGCATTTAGACCTAATTTCACATATAGATATTTTAGAATGCTCCTGCATTTAGCAAGCCAGAGCCACTCTCTAAAACACCCCAGGAAATGTGGCGCCGGGAGAGCGGATTCAGAGGCGAGCGGCTCCCAGCGCCTGCGGTGAGGAGGATGAAAGCCAGGGGCTGCATCCTTGGATGTGCCTCGCTTCAGAGGGAGCGGGAGAAAATACAGACGCTCTTAAAACTCTGCCCCAGATCTGCCAGCACAGAAACTTTCCCTCTGCTTTGAACCAGGCAACCGAATTCTCTCCTCGGGCAGCAGCCGCCTCCGGGCAGCGCGCGGGAGGCAACGGGAAGCAGAGCTGGGGTGTTGGAGGGGTCCTGGGCCTGCCTGGGGGGTGACTGAGGTGAGGCTGTGGCAGTGACTGTCACCCACCAGGGCCATGCTGAGGCCGTGGCACCCAGGGCCCTGCAAGGGATGGGACAAGGAGAGAAGGAGCCTCCCAAAATTGCCCTGCCCAGGGCTGTGAGTAAAGCAGGCAGGTACCACCAGGAGACGAGGTTTTGCTTCTAAGCACATGTTCTGATGCCAGTTACAAGCACCTAAGGAGTGAATTGGGTCTGATCCAAAGGGCCTGAGAGCAGCAGCTCTTCAGCTTTCAGTCAAACCTTGTACTATTTAAGGATCTGCTGCCCATTTTTCCCCCTCCTGCTTTTTTTCCCCTCCAGGCAGTTGGGGAAGAGGACGGGGAGCTGAAATCTGGAGCCTCGTGAGACATGATGCCCTGTTATGAGCTTGCTGTTGGATTGCCCCTTCTCTCCCCATCAGGGACGCTGGTGCCCCACAGCAGACAGGGATGCAGGGACTTGTCCCACGCTGAAACGGGGCTGTCACAGGCTGGCACCCGCCCTGCCTTTCTCCTGGCACGGGCGCACAGCGAGCAAACGGAGCGGGCCAAATTCCTCCCTGGCGTAGCCTAATTAAAGTCAATGATGTTACACCAGGGATGAACCTGGCCCACTGTCCTGAGCTGGAGTCCACAACAAGTCCAGCTGGCAACTCAGCAGCAACAGGAAGGATCCCTGGCACCGGGAGCAGCGCTGGGAACTGTGGTCGGTGTTTGCAAGTGGGAGACAGACTCAATAAACCCGGTGCTAAGTAAACCAGATCTGTAATAAATAACAGCAACCAGCGTTTCACCTCTTCCAAATGTGGTGGAGAACCAGCCCTAATTGTCCTCCCAAGGCCCATGAGCAGTGGGGACATTTCATTAGCCCTGTTACACTGACAGGGAAACAGGCACCGGGAGCTTAACAATGATAAAAATCCATTCTGTTCCGGAACTTGTTGTCTGTGTATCCCAAAGAGCAGCTCCAAAAGGCAGTGGAATGGCTGGGCTGGTTTTAAGGGAGTGAGGGGGATGGCGATGTGCAAGGAGAGGGGTGATGAGCTTTGGGTCACTCATCAAGATGAACCTGAAGTTTGCTGGGTGGTGCCACCAAGCCACGTCCGGGCTGGGTTGATGTGCTCGAAGCTGCAAGCAGGATGAATCAGGAGAAATGCTGTTTCACAGTCTTTAACTGAAAGAGGTTTCACAGAATCACAGAACCATTATGGTTGGAAAAGGCATCCAAAATCATCAAGTCCAACCTTTGACCAGACACCACCTTCTCCCCCAGCCCAGAGCACTGAGTGCCATGCCCAGCCATTCCTTGAACACCTCCAGGGATGGGGAATCCACCACCTCCCTGGGCAGCCCCTTCCAATGCCTGACAACCCTTTCAGTGAAGAAATTCCTCCTGATGTCCAACCTGAACCTCCCTTGGTCACAGCTTGAGGCCTTGTCCTCTTTCCCTGTCCCTTGTTCCCTGGGAGCAGAGCCTGACCCCCACCTGGCTCCAACCTCCTGTCAGGGAGTTGGAGAGAGTGAGAAGGTCCAACCTGTTTGCACCTGGATGGAGGGATCTGCGACAGCTCGGATCCTTCTACCCAACCAAACCTGTGCCAGCAAATCCCAGGGAAGTGTCACCAAAAATTTAACATGGCTCTGTGCTGAGAGCATGAGGGGTGTGTCTGCCCAGCAATCACGGTGTGATTACACCCCAGATACACTTCCCACACCCGTAATTTCCGCTCCACTCGTACAACTCCAAGGCCCCATGGCTGCAAATTAATTAGAGTGTAAGTGAAAAATCAGTGGTGTCACTGAATGCTAAAAATACCCTTCCACGGTGACCAAGAAGCCAAAGCCACAATTGTGGAGATGTGGGTAACCTTAGAGCTGAAATGGAGAGAAATTCCAGTTCTAGGGGCTAGTGGGAGGTGGTGAGGTTCTCCAAAAGCTTTACCACGGTGTAATTACACTGTATTCATCAGGTAATTACAGCCCTGCTATTATATGCTCCAACTCTCCGTTTCATGCTTAATCCCATGAGACAGATTCAGAGGGATAAAAGGCAGCAGCAACAGTGCTGCAAGAAGGAATGATGGACGTGGATTGACAGGGACAGCGAAAGGAGAGGAGGCAGGAATGGAAATGCTCCAGGTATCCAGAGCCATCACTAACACCCAGACCAGCCCCATGGACATTCCAACCCTCCGGTGCTCCAGGGAAGTCACACCAGGCAACGGGAAAAAGCCGAGCTCGGTTGACTGGGATCTATTGAGGAGTTATAAGCATTTATCAAAAGCCAATCTGCTTCTGGAAAGCAGGAAAAGCGGTTACTTCGGATTAATTTTTCACTTCAGAAGCTTTTATGGGTGAGTTCTGGAAGTGTCAGGTCGCGATGCTTCAATATTTCCTGGACGAGAAGCTCGAGCGCTGGTTCCAAACGCCTCTGTTTGGATTGTCAGGTAATTTGTTCCCACACATTTCAATTAAAAATTTCTCTTGGCTCATCTGTTTGGGGTTTTTTTTTAGAGGGGGGAGGAGGGACAGAGGATTTGGAGTTTTTGCTTATTCCCCAATTTCTCTAACTTTGGTGCTTCACAGGCAACTCCGGGGTTGAGCAGGGAAGGGGGAAACCTAAAAGCCCGTGGCAGAGAAAGCATCCAGCCCTGGCTGGGGGATGAGCTGATCCCTACAGCCCCTTCCCCTGCCCTGGGGCACATCTGAGGGTGCCGTGCTCCTTAGGGCATTGTTTTCTGGCAGCAGGGCACTGATGGAATCCTCATAAAGCCACGTAGATGTGGCACTTGTGGAGATGGTTCAGTGGTGGGTGTGGCAGTGCAGGGGAATGGTTGGACTCAGTGATCTTCCAGGGCTTTTCCAATCAAAATGATTCTACTCTATTCTATTCTACTCCATTCTATTCTATTCCACCCTATTCCAGCATTTCCAGAGCTTGCCTCCACCCAGACCAGCACAGGGCTCCTCTTCCACAAGGCTGGTTAAACACTCACTGGATTAACACCCACCCAGCTCCATGGGGTCCTGTTTGGATCTCCAGTGCTCCATGTCCTTATTTAACCCTACCCCATTCCCAGCCCAGCCCTGTTGTGCCTCCCAGCTCTCCTACTGCTCCCTCCTTTCCCCTTATCCTGTTTTCCCAGTGCTATTTCCATTTGTGCTTCCATGGAGGGTGGGAAGATGTGGACACGGCGGGGGATGTGTGGAACTGCATCCATGGTGGAATTCAGCAAGGTCTGGAACAACCCAACCCCTTCCTGTGGCACAGCACGGAAAACAGAGATTATTCCCCCTGGCACTCCCAAAATATTTAAGCAGAGCAGACGTGTGGGCACGAAAATCCAATCAGATGGGACACAAACTGTGGGTTTGCCTTTTTTTGTTATTGTTGTTTGGGTTTGTTTTTTTTCCTTCTTTTTCTTTTGTTTTAAGTCAAGCTTGGACCAAATTCTTTATCATCTGCTTCTGCAGGATTTGTGGAGCCACAATGACAGAGCGGGAACAAATCCCCGTGGGATGCCAGAACGCATCCCAGGGGAGAAAATCCTGGAGTTGTATCCACGTGGACTGGCTCTAATCCCTCTGGGAGCAGTTTCACTCAGTGAAATCCATCCTTTGCGAGGTGCCAGGACTCCTGCCATGGGAAATAAGGGCTGAGCCATCGCCAGAATGGTTTCCTCACCTCCATTAAGGGCTCAGCTAAGCCATGAAGCCTGAAAGTTGATTATATCTTTCATTAGGAATGACTGAATGATGGTTTTAAACTGGAAAATGAACTCGCAGCTAAGAGGAAACACTTTCTTGGCGAGGCCATAGAGCAGGTTCCCCGCGGGATAGATGCAGTTGTGAGAGTCAAAATTAAATTGATATTAGAACATTTCCTGAGGGGAAAAAAAGGCATACACTGCCTGCAGAAATGGCATCTCACAGAGAGCTGACGAGGAAATGGAAAGCCACTGGAACTCATATATATATACATATATATATATATATGTTTAAATGGGAAAAAAAATCCTCCAACTTCCCCCTCTCAGCAGAAATTCCCAAAATGCAAATTTTCCACGGAATGGATTCTTTTCTCCCCATGTTCAGCTAATGCAAGGACATTCCAGCTATCTCCCAGCTCCTGGAAGAGTCACCTGGGTTTCACAAACTCCCTGTGGATGGGACACAACATGGAAAGCTGCCTTGCAGGGAGGACCAGGAGGGTGGAGGAGCTTCCTGCTGCTTCCCAGCAGGTCTCCCTGGCCAGCAAGGACAATCCCTGGCTTAGCCAAACCACTGAGCTCCTTCCAGGCAAGCAGCCATCACCCAGATTTAGATTTTCCCAATTGAAAATCACTTTCTCTGGGGGAAAAAAAAAAAGGAAATGATCCCAGGAATTTTGCAATAGGAACTTTCTGGGGGAAAATGTGCACTGATGGACCCTGAGCAACCTGGTCTAGTTGAAGATGTCCCTGAGAACTGCAGGGGCTTGGATTAGATGAGCTTTGAAGTCCCTTCCAACCTGAACCATTCTGAGATTCAGGGTTTTAAAGGTGGCTTTCTCCATCCTTGCACGCCATTCCCTGCTGTGAGTTTGGGAATGGGCAAATGGAGTAAAGCAAAAGATGTGGATGTACACGCATGAAACTGGGGCGGGGACAGGAAAATCCCTCGTACATCAGCATCCTTTGTCTCCCTCCAACCTGACAGAGACACCAGGAGCTTGCACGTTGCCGTTTGCATTCTCAGGGAGAGCAGGGACCGCTCCAGCCACATTCCCAACGGGAACCTTCGGATCAGATTAGCAAAAAGCCGCTGATGGCGACAGTTCCTCTGCTGCTCCTGGCGCCTGCTCACAGTTCACTGTAGCAGCCTCTGGAAAGGGACACACGTTCCTTCAGTGTTTATGCACTGCTCAGACCAAGGAAAGGTGGAGGTTCCATGGGGAGCCCAGCCTGGAGGCAGCTGGAAGGACGCTGCCAGCACCCACTCGCTCCCACCCTGCGGCATCGCCCGCGGCCACGCTGCTCGTCCCAGCCCAGGGACACATCCCTGCAGCCTTGGCTCTGCTTCAAACACCAGCCCTCCCTTATTTCCCTAAATAAAAGCCTCCAGCACGTCCGGCCCTCTCCAGGGATGAGTCAAAGCTCCCCATGCTTTGCACCTGCAACAACAGGATGGCCCCTCCACCACCACAGCCCAACCCAGCACAGCACCTCACCTCTTCGAAATTCACCCAGGGAGCACCCCCATACCACCCACTGCTCCAGGTCAGACCCCCCCCCAACCTTCATTTTGACATCTAAAATAAAAACAGCCATAATTAAGATGGGCTGGTTTTATTAGCTGACAGATTCCGACCGTATTTCCGTGCTTTTTCCTGCAATCCCAGTATCTCCAAGAGGCTGCTCAACCAAAGCCCAGATTCCTCCGCAATCACATGGTGCCAGAAACATTAAGAAAAGCATCAACTCTGATGAGACCTCAGAGACCTGCAGTAAAAACAGGAGGGTTGGTAGCAGTGCGCACATCTGCTGCCAGCAGCATCCTCCACACCTGATTCCTGCTCTCCAGCCCGTATCCAAAGGGGTCACGGCACTGCCGGGGAGCCCCATGACACCCACCCATCTCAGATTTAACAGAACCGTCTCCAAATCAGAACTCAGAGGGTGGAAGCTCCAAAAACACCAACTGGAGGCGGCTCATGCAAATCCGCGAGGCAGCAGGGACGGAACGAGGTCATAAAGGGAAAAATCGGTGGCAAAGAGGAGCCAGGACCTGGAGTCCAGGCTCTGAGAGGGAAGATAATAAAAAGGCATCATCCCTTCGCCGTCAGTGAATTGTTGCTCAGACCCGAGGATCACAGACAGACTCAACTTCACGGAGCAGTCAAGTGCAGACATTTCCCAGCCATTAAGTCGAGCGATAAAGTGCCCGCAGTAAAGTCAGGGAAGTGGAATTTATCATGGCACCACACAGACTGGAGGGCCAGGAGGGAGCTGGTTTGGGTCAACAGGGTGACCTCTTGTGTTGTCTAAAGATCCTTCCCTTCATCATCTCCATTACCATCCATCTCCACGCTGTGGCCGGCGCCCGGATTCATTCCCTGGGGACTCTCCCCCCTCTTGCTTGACTGGGGGGCACTTTCTTAATGGCCAATCAGAAAAACTTCTCCTTCCTTAGCTCCAGGCCACTGCTCCTTGTCCTCCTGCCCGTGGAGATCATGAATAATTCCCTTCCTTCATTTCCAACATCACCTGGAAGGTATTAAGTTGTGATCCCTTCCCACCTCCTCAGGAGGCTTCTCCTTGGCTAGATTATAATTTAGGATCAGAGCCAGGCAGCCCAGCCTTGGGATGTGCCTGCTCAAGGAAGCCACATCCACCTGGAAACTGCTAAGGAGGAGTCTTATCCTGACAATGACATTTTTTTTTGCAGAAATCTCTGCAGGAGTCATCCTGCTCCTCCCAGCCAGCAACACAAGTTTAAATGCTCTGTTGCCCAGAGAAGCTGTGGCTGCCCCATCCCTGGAATTGTTCAAGGCCACGTTGCATGGAGGTCTGAGCAACCTAGTCTAGTGGAAGGTGTCCCTGCCCATGGCAGGGGGTGGAATGAGATGGGCTTTAATGTCCTTACAACCCAAACCATTCTCGGATTCTTGATTCTATGGAATCTTCTTTGCTCGTGGTCTTAAATAAGCAAATAAGTCAATTTTAAACAATGACATGCAGGAAGGGAAATTTGGGGCACTCAGGGTTGGCAAAAATTCCCCCAAGCCCCTGTGATCTGAGATCTCATCCACTCAACTCCTACCAGGCAGGTTTTTGCTTCACCTTGTTTAGTCCAGAACCATCCAAGCCCAGCAACCTGCAGCACAGAGTCTGTTTTCTCGCTGTTGGTTGGTTGGAGTTATTCTCATTTCTCCCTTTTTCTATTTCCTAACAGAGACAGCAGAATAACCATCGGGAAGACAATTCCCAGGATGATTCCTGCCTCGTATCAGAGGAGCCAAAACGCGCAGATGAAAACTCTGCAAATGTTTTGTGAGGGAGCAGGAGCCTTTTTGAAGATGGCTGATTTCCCAGCACAAACATCTCATCCAGCCCTGTGAGTTCTTTGCAAAACAGTTTGAGCCCCACAGAACAACAACCAACAAGAAAACCCAAAAAACTGTCAAAACATTGTGAAGGAGACTGAGTTTTTCTGTTTGGTTCAAAAGCAACCATCAGCACCCAGGCCTGGTGGGTGCATAAAAGTACATGTAGGTCAGATAGTTGGTGTTTCTGCCTTCTCCATTCAAGAGCCAAGCAGTTGATGTGCTCCTTGTTAGAGGGACAGCCCCAAAAAACCCTGCTGCACCCAAAAAGTGCAACCCAAAAAAGAGCTGAATCCCAAATATCACAGAATCCCAGAGTGGTTTGGGTTGGAAGGGACCTTAAAGCTCATCTTGTTCCACCCCCTGCCATGGGCAGGGACACCTTCCACTAGCCCAGGTGGCTCCAAGCCTTGTCCAACCTGACCTTGGACACTTCCAGGGATGGGGCAGCCACAGCTTCTCTGGGCAACCTGTGCCAGGGCCTCAGCACCCTCACAGAGAAGAATTTCTTCCCAATATCCCATCTAACCCTGCCCTCTGGCAGTGGGAAGCCATTCCCTCTTGTCCTGTCCCTCCATCCCTTGTCCCCAGTCCCTCTCCAGCTCTCCTGGAGCCCCTTTAGGCCCTGGAAGGGGCTCTCAGCTCTCCCTGGAGCCTTCTCCTCTCCAGGTGAACCCCCCCAGCTCTCCCAGCCTGGCTCCAGAGCAGAGGGGCTCCAGCCCCCAGAGTATTTCCATGGTCTCTCTGGACTCACTCCAGCAGCTCCACATCCTTCTGATGTCGAGAGCCAAAAAAAGTTAAGGTGAGCTTGGTGCCATGGTGCTTTTCCCTCCCTGCCTGGCTGCTTCCCATCCTCTCCCCTTCCCTCCTGCAGCCTCTCCTGCTGTCCTCAGGTCCCCCCGAGCCCCACAACCCCTCCTGGCCAGCCGGGGCCCCTCGGTCGCTGCCCATCCGTGCGGATGGATGCCGGGAGCACGGGGGCGGGGGGGTGGGAGGCTTTGCCGGAGTCTGGCCCCGTTTCCTCCTCTCCACCTGGCTGCTCCTCCGCCCGGCTCCTGCCAAGAGCAGCCAGGCGAGGGGAGCGGGCGGGAGCGCCGGATGGATGGGCAGCGACTGTCGGCACAGCCAGACGCTCCCGACAAGCTCCCGGGGTGTCTGCCAGCTCCAGAGCCGGGGTGCTCGCAGCCATCCCTCCTGTCCCAGCCCCTCGCCCCGCCGTGCTCCCACTGCAGCTCCACGCTGGGGACACCTTCCTTCTCCCAGAGGGAGAAAAACGAACCACCAGACCGCGCTCAGCAGGAGGAATGTAGATGTTATCACACACTCCTGGCTCTCTTGCAAAGCTCAGCTGTGCTAAACTCAGGCCCATGTGGCCCCAAGCTGCAGTCCCTCCTAGGACCAGCTCTAGACACGTCCCAGTACAGGCTTTACATCCACTCTGCAGGTGCCTAAACAAGCACATGACTCACTCTCACATCCAAATCTCAAGAGACATCCATCCCAAGCTGCTGCCCATCCCTCCAGCCCCCTCTCCTTTCTCTGTATTCCAGCTCATAAAAGCCAGCTGGGAGGGAGGGATGGAGGGAGCTGCTGTTTCCCGACAAAGCCAGAACGCAGCTCTGGTGTTTATGAGCATCCCCTCCCTGTGCATGTGCTGGGGGAGGATTGGTACCCTGGGTGCAGCAGGCTGGGGGTTGATGGGATGCAGCAGCTAATTTGCACTAATGGTCCCAGAAAGGCAGGGAGTGCTCTCCAGAGGAGAACACACTTGAGCAATAACCTAAAT
Source organism: Neopelma chrysocephalum (assembly GCF_003984885.1). Classification (NCBI taxonomy): domain Eukaryota; kingdom Metazoa; phylum Chordata; class Aves; order Passeriformes; family Pipridae; genus Neopelma; species Neopelma chrysocephalum. The sequence goes on from NW_020897800.1 coordinate 4,665,891, forward strand.
AGCTCCGCGTTTCCAAGCAAAAAGTCCTTGAGGAGGGAAGAGAGGCTCTACAGCTGAATCACAGAATCACAGAATATGCTGAGTTGGAAGGGACCCACAAGGATCATCGAGTCCAACCCTCAGCCCTGCACAGGCCCATCCCCAAGAGTCACACCACGTGCCTGAGAGCATCATCCAAATTCCCCTTGAGCTCTGACAGCCTTGGGGCTGTGACACCAAGTGCCAACCCCCCTCTGGGGGAAGAACCTTTCCCTGAGATCCAACCTAACCCTGCCCTGACACAGCTCCAGCCATTCCCTGGCTGCTGTCCCTGGTCCCCCCAGAGCAGAGCTCAGTCCCTGCCCCTCCTCTGCCCCTGCCCAGGAAGCTGGAACCACCATGAGCTCTCCCCTCAGTCTCCTCTTCTCCAGCTGAACACACCAAGTGCCCTCAGTGTCCTCACACAGCTTCAAATCAAGGCCCTTCCCCATCTCTTTGCCCTCCTTTGGTCACTCTCTAATGGCTCAACACCCCTGCATTGTGTCCCCCCAGTCTGCCCCAATATTGAGGTGAGGCTGCCCCAGGGCAGAGCAGAGCAGGACAATCCCCTCCCTGGCCTGGCCGGCGATGCTGGGCCTGATGTCCCCAGGACACGGTGGCCCTTTGGGCTGCCAGGGCACTGCTGACTCATATTCAACTCACCATCTACCCCACCTGCACCGAAACTTGGCTGGGGATGCTGGAAAAGAGCTGCCTGGGCAGGGAAAAGCATCAGATCTGCAATGTGGGGAACAGCTCTTGGAAGAAGCCAGACCACGGCTGGATGTCCAGCTCTGCTTTCGGTGCCCACTTGGACAGACTGGTGGCAGCCCTGGGAAGAGCCCAGCCTGGACTGTGCCTGGCTCTGCCATCAGCCCAGAGCAAAAAAGTCAGCCCATCTGTGCTGCGACAGGTTGATATAGAGGGTGAAATGCCTAAGTAAAATTCCACAACAGGGCATTAAAAAGATGTAATAAAATATACACGAGTTATTAAATATTGTCATCAAGATGAGCCATAAATCAGAGATTTTATGGTTTCTGATTATAAATTCCATTTATTCTGTAAGCGTTTAAAGAAAGAAAAATGGAGATTCAGTAAAGATTTAAGCCCAGCCATGATGCTGCTGATATTTCACTGTTGCTTGGGGATGGCACGGCTGTGGGAGCCCAGTGTTGGGTGCACAGAGTTGTCTGGAAGGGTCCTCTCATCCTGCTGTGCCATGAAAATTCCCAGTGTCCTTATGGACACCACTACAGGTGCTCCTGTAGTGCAAACTGTCCTCCCCACCTCCCTCCTCACCCTGTTTATGGGTTGCAAGATGCAGCTGACAGAGAGAGAGAGAAATCAACCTTGTTTTGGGGAAGGGAAGGCTGAAAACAGTAAGTGTATGTGGGAAATACCTTTTCCCCTCTCCAAATGCCAAGGGAAATATCAAAGAAATTGCTTTCTTGGAAAGACTCAAGGGTTCAAATAAATCATCAAGTGGTGGGTGCCGTCGCAGCAGGACAGGGAGGCTTCTCTTGTAGAGATGCCACCATGAAGAAATGTCAGTAAATACAAACCTTGAGAAGTTTTCCACAGGAAGAGAGACCATTTTGAGGAGGATTTCAGGTCAAAGGCAGCCCGCAGTTACCAAAACCCCACTCAGCCCTGGTATTCTGCAAGCAGCAGTACCCAGGAGCCTTGATAGCCCTGGAACTCCCTCAGAAATGAGTATTTCTTATATTTAATGCCCATTCCCATTTTGCAGCATCACAAACCAGCATTAGACTGTTCCTTCTCCAGCCCTAAAACGGGTTGCCTTGGTCCCCAACCTGCATTTTTCAGCTACAACAAAGCACACGCCTGATGTACAGCTTTGCACGGGCTGTTTCCCTTCACCTCAATCCATCCCCATCCTACCGCAGTTCATTTCCAGGGGAACCAAAGCCCACGGACACAGATCCATAAGCTCAGCCATTAAATCCCATCCCTCAGATAGGCTGGGTGGAAGCTGGACCACAGGGCAGATCCTGTTTAATTAGGGCTCGTAAAACCAGCTCAGTGCCGCATCGGGGAGCGGGGCTGATTTGCAGCTGCCTTTAAAACCAAGCAGGGTTCCTGCTTCAGCAGTTTTCCCAGCCAGTTTTATGGATGCAACAATAAAGCCAAAAAAAAAAAAATAAAAAAAAAGGAGTTTGCGTGCCAGGAGTTTTAGTGCCGGAGCATCTGATAACGTCACGGCAGCTTGTTGTGGGATGGAGGCAAGGAGAGCGCTGGGATGGGAGTGGAGACGTGGATGAGCTGCAGGAGGGAGGCAAACCCAGCCCTGCTAAGCCTCAACAGCTTCTCAGCGGGGAGATAAGACACGTTCAAAATGAGCTTTGCCGTATTTCCAAATAGCCTGTGTGAAGGTTTATGTCTGGCCAGATGAAGCGGTGATGGGCTGCCAGGCTGAGGTTTATGAGGTGCAGCACGGAGAGGACCCTGCTGAGCCTCAGCCGGGGGAAAACACTGGGATATATAAAATCCTAGAATCCCAAGATGGCTTGGGTTGGAAAGGATATTAAAGCTCCTCTTGTTGCATCCCCCTGCCATGGGCAGGGACACGTTCCACTAGCCCAGGTTGCTCCAAGCCCCGTCCAACCCAGCCTGGAAAACTTCCAGGGCTGGGGCAGCCACAGCTTTTCTGGGCAACCTGTGCCAGGGTCCCACCACCCTCACAGGGAGGAATTCCTTCCTAAAATCTAATCTAAACTCACTTTCTTTCATCAAAACCTATTAAATAAGGATTTATTATTATTATTATTTTGATTTCTGAGTAGAAATGCTTCTCCTGCTGCCAAACTCCTCCCAAGCATCACAGGCTGCACCTGAAACACTGTGCTGGGGCTTTACAGCCTGGTGTCCATCCCTGGGCAAGCTCTCCCAGCTGTGTGCAGGTGGAACCCATAAGAAAAGGAACCAGGATGTGGGAAAGGAGTAGGGATGAGGTAATTCCTGATGCTGAGCCTCCAACGTGCAGCCTGGCCCCTGCACAAGGTGAGCTGGTTGGTTGTGAGAGCCCCAGGAATGGGCAAGACAACACAGGTGGGCTTTTGGAAAGATGAAATGGCAGACCAGGGGAAAAAAAAGGGGCCAAAAAGCAGCATACAGGGTTTCTGGGATAGGGAAATAAGAGGATGAAAGCCTCCCTCAATGCCAGCCAGGGCAAATCAACCCTTCCCTCCCTGACTCGCCGGCTGAGGCTTTGGGTAAAAATGTGATGAAGCAGCTTTATGCATGAAAGAGGCCAATTTAAAAGAAAAAAAGCAGGGCAAGTGTAAGGAAAAAGAAGAACAGAGCGAGACTGATGGGGTCAGGGCGCTGTTAAGGATGTCAATACCCATCACTCACCAATAACCTTCCTGTAACTCCTGACCCCGCTGTGGCTGTCGCGAATCCGCAGCAAAATTAAAACAGAAATGAAGCAGCATCAGGTCCCGGCGAGAGGAGGCAGCGGCTGACAGGCAAGGTAAGGGCCTGACGTGGAGACAAGAGGGGGCACGGCGCTGGGCCACGGCGCTCCCGGGAAAAGTGCAAGGGATGCAGGATGCGGCGGGCGGCAGCGGGAAGGGGGAGCGGGTCGGACGCGCTGCCCGGCACAGCGGGGCACGGAGGAGGAGGGGTTGAGGTTCGGCTGACAGCAAGGGGATGAGGGAGGTAAGGATCTCCCCGGGAGAGGGGAAGGACGACGCTGATGCACCCCAACAGCTGAGGCTGGTGGAGGTGAGGATCTCCCTGGGAGAGAGGAAGGACGAGGCTGATGTACCCCGGCGGCTGAGGCTGGTGGGGAGGCAGCGGTTTGAGACAGCCAGCGGGGTTACAACACAATCACTCTGTGCTTTGGGGGATTTCTGCTAAAAAAAGGCTATTTCCTCAGGCTCCAGGTGGGTTTTCATGCAGTCCTGCATCCTATCCATCCATAATAGTAGCAAAATAAGCAGCAAACCTCCCTCTGCGAGGGCTGGAGCCACTGCAGCACGACCCTCCCCTCTTGTCCTGCCCCCGGCTCTCTGTGCAAATTTAAAGCATGTTCCAGATATGGGCTGACCTTTCCAGAACACGTGGAAAGGCAAAAGGAGAGGTGGAAATGCACAGAAGGGAAAATGTGCCTTGCAATGGAAAACAGACCATGCACATCCCACCTAGAAGAACAGAGGAGATGGGCTGGGAAGGGGCACTGGCCTGGGGTCAGTCCCAACCAAAGCCAAATCTTCATCTCAGTGTTCTCCCAACCCCAAAGGGCAAGTCCCAAGGGCAGACCTTGATCAGCTTTAGCCCAAAAGCATGTGGGATGAGCATTTTGGCTGAGCAGACCTGTGATCACCCTCCCTGTTCTCCCCCACAGCTTTGAATCACTGAATGGTTTGGGTTGGAAGGGACCTTTAAGATCATCCAGTTCCAACCCCCTGCTATGGGCAGGAAGACCAGTCTAGTCAGGGGCAAAGCATGAAGCCCCGTCAGCAGGGAAGCATCCTTAAGTCTGGGAAATATCCCTAAGGCTCATCCACAGTGATGTCTCAGCTATTTAATCACAGGTAGAGATACTGAGGGAGTTAAATTCCCCAGGCTGCCTCACGGAGCAGACCATGGCCGGCAGACCATGGCCGAGTCTCTCCAGCGCTGTCTCACCCGCCTCCTGCAGCTTGCAGAGCATCCTTCTCCCTCCCCATCACATGGATACCTGCCTTTCTCTCTTAGCAGTCTCTCCCTCAGCCTGCTGTTGTGAGAAAAGCAGGACAGGCTCACCCCGGTGGTGCCAGCGGTTCTGTGCCGCACCAGGCACAGCCCTCGGCAGGGAAGAGCGCGCGGGGGGAAGGCAATCAGGAGAACGGCGGGAGCTGCTGTCACACACAGACGGCAGCAAACCTGCTGGGAACCCGTGGATGGCAAGGACACAGGCTCCTGGGGCCCAGCCTTCCCTGGCATGGCTCTCTCAGCTTTAACTTGGGCCAAGGTGAGGGTTCCTGCGCTCCTGGGCACGACCCTCCCTCCACCTCCCAGCCCGGCACCACGGGCAGCATCAGCTCCGGCTCCTCTCTGCAAGACATCCAGAAGCTGAGACAGAGCTGATCCATCTTCCCTGCTGAAAGAGTGTAAACAACTCAGCTGCAGGCTTGGAGTGCGAGAGAGGACACGCAGTTGGAAATTTTAAGGGCCAATTTACTAGGTAATTTACTAAACACGCTAATAATTGACATTGCAAGCACCATCCCGCTGTCCCCAGCTCCCGCCTAACATCCGTAGCGAGAGGGAGAAAACAGCTTTCCCTGTCCTAGTGGCTCTGCAAAGCCTCCTCTGCCAGCCAGATCCTTGATGCCATCTGGGCAGCCTCGCTCTGCTCAATCCCAACCAACACAACAGCAACCCTGGCAAAACCCAGGCTCCTCATTAGTATGCAGATTTCCCAGCGCTGATTCCACCTGAGGATCTGTGCGAGGGAAAGGTGTGTTGTAATTACCACCTCTTCCCTAGCTGTAATTAAAGACAAACTGAAGGGAGTTATGCCCAGGCTCTCTGTCTCCCTGAAGCTTTTCCCTGTGCCAAAAAAACAGCTCTGCAAGAAAACTCCCAGCAGCTTCTTGGAAAAAGGCAGCAGCTCAGCCTGGAGGTACAGCCTGTTTCAGATTGTGGTGGTTAGGCTGGGCTTCCCATCCAGCCATGAGGAGAGGGGTGGTGTCCAGGTATCCCACATCCCTCAGCCACCTGCTTCAGGAGGGGATGAACTGTCCTCTCTGTGAGGACACAGATCATGGAATGGGTTGGTTTGGAAGGGACCTTAAAGATCATCTCATTCCAATCCCCTGCCACTAGCCCAGTTTTCTCCAAGCCCTGTCCAACCTGGCCTTGGACACTTCCAGGCATGGGGCAGACACATTCTGGGATTCCCTGGGAAATTCCCAGGTGCCAGGGCCTCACCACCCTCACAGGGAACAATTCCTTCCCAACATCCCATCTAACCCTGCCCTCTGGCAGTGGGAAGCCATTCCCCTTGTCCTGTCACTGCAGGCCCTTGTCCAAAATCCCTCTCCGGCTCTCTTGGAGCCCTTTTCGGAGCTGGAGGGTCTCCCCTGGCTGGCAGATGACCAAGTTAGACCAGACTCCTACAATGGCAGTGACTGAGCCTGGGTGTGGTGACCCCCAGCACACACAGGTATCAGTGATGGCACCTCTGCACCAGTGGAAGTTACATGTTCAGTCCTGAAAGATGTTCAGTGAACCATCCCAGGCCATTTAATCCCTGCACAAATGGGAGGGATTTGGGCTGTTTGGTCAGAAATGCTGCTTAGTTGAAATTTCAAACTACCCACCACGGGAACACACTGATTTTAACAAAGTCACCTTTGTGCTTTTATTGCCTTGATTCCCTTCATTTTAATTCCAAGCACCTTTGCTGGTTCTTAATGGTTTATATTCCCATTTAGCCAAGCCTTTGGAGAAGCGCTCTGCTTCCCCTCCTTCTCCCCATTGAGAAACTCCACTTTCAGGGCAGGAAATGCAATTCAAAACTCCAACCCCAATTCAAATGTAACAAAACCTCAGCAATATTGACATTGCCTCAAAATCAGCCCAACCCTGGGCACTGTGAGAGCACCCACAGCCAGGTGCCCAAAGGACCAGGGAACATCTTTGAATGTATTTCTGTCCTGCACCTGGCTGGATCCACACATTAGAAATGAGGATGAAAATGTGAGGAGCACTAAGTGGTTCCATGTGCTCAAAGGTTTCAAGAGCCCTCTCACCACTCTCTCAAGAAAAAAAAAACAAACTAAAAACCTCTCAGGGTCCACAAAGGCATTTCACACCGAGCATCTTCAGCCTGCAAATCCCTCCGAACTTGTCACTCACAGCAACCCAGGTCACAATTTGCAATTAATCATTCACTTGATTAATTTTGCCTCCTTTTGCCTGCGAGTCCCTGCAGGCACAGCACGTTTCTGGGGTAGTGATTCCAGGGATGGGCTGGAGCATTCCAAGTCGACCGTGCCTTGGTGGGAGCACGAAGCCAAGCCACCCACAGCACCCTGCAAACAGGGGTGGGCACGGACACAAGATCAAAGCTCTTGCCCAAATGCTTGGGCAAGCAAATTCCTTAAAAAATTCCTCTGCTGGGTGTAATGACCTCGCTGAGACATCACATCCCACGTCCCTCCTCCTCATCTTTGCCATCACACACTCAGCCCTACTCTACTCTCTCCACTGGCCCAGCAAAATATTCTTTTCAAATTGCTGGTTTTTTTTTTTTTTGGTGTTGGTTTTCTTTCTTCTCCTTCCATTAGGAGACATGTTCATTAGGAAAATATCAGAAACCTCTGGGGCAGCTTGTGCTTCTAACTCATTTTCCAAACGTATAATGAGCCAGGAGTAAATTTTTTAGGGTGAATTTAATTGACCTTTGCAGTGGCATTAGGCAGATTGGCTTAAAGTCTATTAGAGCGTAATGTAACCTGGTGAGATTTTAGGGAAGGTTATTGGAAAAAACGATGGAGTTGGACTGCTTCCCTCCCTCCCTCTCCTTAGCTTTCTTCACAGAGGGAAAGAAGGATGGCTCGAGAACAGAGAGGGATGAACAGAAGGGGAGAGGGATGAACAGACGGGGAGAGAATTAAAAGGGAGAAGTGAGGAAAAGTGTAGGAGGCAGAGAGAGGGGAGCAGCTCCAACTGGCCCTCAGCTGCAGCAGGTTTGGCTGCTCGGGGACGGGCCACCGACGGAGCAGCTGGTCCATTTGCTGGGTGACACGGTGCCAGCTCACAGCAGCTGAGGATCAGGCCCTCCGGCAGTGGAAGACATCCCAGTTTTGCAGGAAATAGAGGAAACACAGGAAACAGGGCTCCACCACTGCTGACAGGTGTCGGGCTCGGAGCTGCCTTGCTCTGGGTGCCACAGCCAGGGACACCCCCCGTGACCTGCTCAGAGCCATCCCTGGGGGTCACACTGAACTGTCCCTGTGGAGGCCGCAGGAAGCAGGTCTGGGCCACATCCTGGCTCATATCCAGGAGGATACGTCAGACCTCCACTGTTGCTAACAGGGGCTCTCCAGGGGCTGCTGAGAAGCAGCAAAAGGTGAAAACTATGGAATTTCACTCCAGTGTGGAGAAACAGCACGGCAAGAAGGCACCGCCCCACAAATCCATGTCCTGCACACCCCTAAGACCCTGGTCTTGTGCTCTCAGGGCACATTTGGGCCCCAAATGTACTGTGGTGTCGCAGAGGCTCCAAGCACCCCAACTGCCCCATGTATAGATATAGAATCACAGAGACATAGAATTCCAGAATAGTTTTGGTTGGAAGGGATCTTAACTCATCCAGTTCAATCCCCCTGCCACAGTCAGGGACACCTTCCACTAGACCAGGTGGCTCCAAGCCCCATCCAGCCTGGCCTTGGAGACTTCCAGGGAAGGGCAGTCAACAACCTCTCTGTCTTATATATATATATATATATATATATATATATATATACAAGAGTTATTAAAAAACACCCACCCCTTATACCAGCAACGACTTTCCATGCTCTGGGTGCAATTCCTGCCTCCTTCTAGCAGCTGTGGAGAGGAGGTCCCTGTTCAGGGCCAGCACCCCCAGCCCAAGCCCCATCTGCAGCAGCACTGGGGCACCAGGGAGGGGCTGCAGCACCTCTGCCCCGGGCACCCACACACTTGTTGGATTGACATGAATAAAATTGCATCAATCAAAGGCCTCGGGGCAAAGCTGCATGCCAGGAAGCTGACATGGCAGGGATGATCCCACCCTTCCCTGTTTCACAATGCCAGCCTGCCAATCCCAGGTTGTGTTTACAGGTAAGTTGAAACCCCAGCCTGATGGAACCCTGGGATTGCAGTGGTGAGGCCTGACATCCCAGAAAGGGCTCTGATTCCCAGCACCATCCTGCTTTGCAGCCACCTCTTGAAGCCCTGCTGGACTCATCCCATTTATCCGATCCCTGATCACACCTTGGCACAGGGATGCTCCCGAGGAGACCATCCAGGAACACCCACCTCTAACCTGTCAGTGCTACAGAACCTTTTTCCTTCAGTGTTTCTGCACCAGCCTGTGAACGAGGGCTGGCAAATCAGCCTGGGAAATCTCTGGGTTGGATTTTGAAACATCACTTGTTTTCTGGGTTCTTTTCCCCACCCAGCCCTGATAATGTCAGGCACTCCCTGTCCATACAAGGGTGGGGTATGAAACGCTGGGCTGACTCCAGCCCACACCATTCCCACTCCCTGAACTCAGGAGATGGGCTGCAATCCCCAGGGATGGGTGAGTGACGCTGAGAGCCCAGGGCTGAACCTGGCTACCCCTGGGCTCGGGGCTGCTGCCCCGATGTTGAAACCATCCTCCCTTCCCAGCCCTGCAGCCAAAACAGCTCTGCTGGGATGCTCTGCTCTATGCCAGAGAGGCAGCTCTCACTTGCTTTCCCCCTACTGCGTCATAAATGAGATTCCAGCATCCCAATTTCCAGTTACAAATCCTCTGCCGTGCACTGACCAGTGCTAAACGTGCCTGTGGGGCCGGCAGGGCTCTGCTCCCACAAAAACTGGGATGTGGGAAGCCTCTGGGTGCCCTGCCTGCACCAAACCGGCCACAAAAGGGTTACCGACCTGCTCTCCTTTCCAAACTTTGCTGCTTCATCCCCAGGGAGGCTGCAGCGAGGGAGAAGAGGGTTTCAAAAGCGAGCCGGAAAATGAGAGAGAAAAGGGGAAGGTTTCAGCTGGATGCAGTGAAATGGGAGGCTTTGTGTTTTCGGAAATTAAGGGCGTAAGGGGTCTCTTTGTGTTAAATGCTCTGGATGGGATGAAAGTAAATAGAGCTCAGCTGGGCAGGGGAGTTCTGGCGACATTGAGAACAATTTTTAGCCCCGTTAGATATTAATTTCCCAGCCATCATCCGCCTGTCCTCGGCCCGTTTGAAGTCCTCAAGGTTTCAGGCTTCAAAGCGCTCCACGCCGGCCACTCGCACAAAGCTCCGGGATCCGTGGGGAGCCACATCAGCAGGTTCCAGCCCCGTGTCTCAGCGGGACCCTCTCCCTGCTCCGCCACCCCCCTCCATCCGCAGCCAGGACCGGCCCAGGATGCAGCACCTTGTGCCACCGCGGGGCGAGTTCATCGGGGCTCCCCTGCAGGAGGGAGCCGGGGGGTGGCTGGGGAGGGGAGGGGGGGAACAAGGCGGAGCAGATGAAAGCACTGACCCACTTTGTGGCCCAAAGCGCTCATTAAAACCCGACCGCATGTCCACGGGCGCCTGGAAAAGCCGGTGGGGTCATAAACCCCATCCCTGCCTCCCTGTCACCGCTGGAGCACCTCCCGCAATCAATGGCGCTTTGTTGGGTTGCGTCAGCTAACGAGGATAAGGCCATTTATTGTTTCAGCGGGGAAAGGCTGACGCACCACAAAGAAGGCCCTTTGCCTGACTCAGAGCAAATATCTGGGGGTTTTCCAGGGTGATTTGCCTTTGACAAGAGGCTTCTGTCCTCCAGCAAGATGCCCGGGCTGACAGTGGTCCCCGATGCTTCTTCGGGTCCCCACCGAGGGATCTGCGTCCAGTGACGCTGGGATTTGCCATTTCTGTTGAGGCACAGCCCAAGCACGGAGCAAGGCAGAAAATTCCCAATTTCTCGTGGGCAAACCGAGGCAGGGCTGACCAAAGAGCAGGAGGCAGAGCCCAGCTTGAGCCAGAGCCAGGCCAGGCAAAGCCCCACCATCTGCCTACTGCAAAGCCAAGCGAGCTGAGGTTACTTGATTGAAACAGCAAGTGCATAAATATCCAATAAAATAAACAACAGCCATAATTAATAATAAAATAAAAATAGCCTTTCCTTTCTGCTCCTGCACTTTGCAGCCGCAGTACTCAGGGCACATCACACGCCAGAGTAACAACTAATTATAAGCACCAATTATGATGATAATGAAATAATCTACCTTCCCAACCTGCCTGCCATTAATTTTCCCTGGCTGTAAAGAAGGTTGAGGGCTCACACTGGACACAACGAGCAACATGAGTGCACCCAGCTCTCATGCAGCAGGAGGGGGGACAAGGGACACCCTGGGACCTCCCACAGCAGTGAGTTCCCCAGGTCATTGCCCAGAGAAACTGTGGCTGCCCCATCCCTGGAAGTGTTCCAGGCCAGGTTGGAGCAACCTGGGCTAGTGGAAGGTGTCCCTGCCCATGGCAGGGGGGTGGAACTGGATGAGCTTTAAGGTCCTTTCCAACCCAAACCATTCTGTGATTCTATGAAAACCACACACTATTTGGCACTGTTAAAATGCTACAAAGATTTGATTTATCTCCTCTCTCACCAAAGTGGAGCTTTTCTTTCACAACACCATCAGCAGACGAAAATGAAGGGGGTGAAGGAGGACAATCTGGAGGAGACGCCGAGAAGCAGCTTTTATCCCTTCCTAGACGGTGACTCAGGGAAGCCCATGGGCACAGGCTGGTCTGTGAGCCAGCAGTTAAGCAGTAGCCTCAGTGATGAAGTGCTCGAGGTTTGCACTTCATCGCTCTCCTGAGTCAGAGGCATCCTGCTCCTGATCCCGGCTCATCCCGCGTAAGGCTTTTCCTGATCCGTGTGTCTGTCACCCCATGGGAAGGGGCCCTAACGATGCTAATGCAGAGTCTGCTTGATTGTGACATGGACACTCTGCTGCCTGGCTTTGGATCTCACATGACCCAGGAGTGTGTGCTTTCAGCCCAGAAAGCCAACTGTGCCCTGGCTTCATCCCCAGCAGCTGTGGGCTGATTCTCCCTCCCTGCTCCCCTCTGGTGAGACCCTCCCAGAGTGCTGTGTCCAACCCTGGGCCCACAACACCAGCAGGTTGAGGAGCTGCTGGAGAAAGTCCAGAAGAGGCCAGGACTGCATTCTGAGAGCTGGAGCCCCTCTGCTCTGGAGCCAGGCTGGGAGAGCTGGGGGGGGTCACTTGGAGAAGAGAAGGTTCCAGGGAAATGGTTCATCCAGGGAGACCTTCGAGCCCCTTCCAGTGTCCAAAGGGGCTCCAGAAGAGCTGGAGAGGAACTTGGAAGAAGGGATAGTGACAGGACAAGGGGGAATGGCTTCCCACTGCCAGAAGGCAGGGTTAGATGGGATATTGGAAGGAATTCTTGGTGGTGAGGCCCTGGCACAGGTTGCCCAGAGAAGCTGTGGCTGCCCCATGCCTGGAAGTGTCCAAGGCCAAGCTGGATGGGGCTTGGAGCGACCCGATCTAGTGGAAGGTGTCCCTGCCTATAGAAAGGGCATGGAACTAGATTATCTTTACGGTCCCTTCCAACACAAACCATTATGGGATTCTATGATCTTGCTTTTGATTGCAGAGGATTGCAGCCAACTCATTCCATCAGTGAGGATGGCGACCAAGCCCCGAAATACTCCCCTCCAACCTTGCAGAGAGCCACTAAAACAGAGCATTTAACCTGAAATTGGAAAACCTGCGGGCTGTAAAGAAGGAAAAGCAAAAAACCTGAGTGTCAGCGTGGGGTCAAAAGACCCTCACGTCCCTCAGGGGGGATTTTCAGCCCAAAAGCTCCCGAGCACCAACCCCAGGGCTGGGGCTGGCACCGAAGGTGAGCAAAGCCTGTCAGATTGATTCTTTTCGTTGTTTTGTTTTTGACTGACGGCGCGTTTGCTAGAAAAATGTCATTTTCCAGGAACCAACACTATCTGTGGATTCAAGTCAGGTTCAGCGAACAGTTTTCGCGGAAAATAAATAGAACGGGGAGAGGAGGGAGCGGCGGCGAAGTCAAAACATCTCGCGGATGAGGTTTCTCGGGTGTTACATTTCAATCTCTCCCTTGAAATGTCATTGTCATTCCAAAAAAATTGACATTTATCTAAAAGGTTAAAAAAAAAGGCTCCGTTAAGCAAAGCATATGGCTGGGTTTTCAGGTTTGCATAAACTGTTTCATTAGGATTTGACAGAAACACTGGTTTTGCGCCGCTGAAGAAAAAACCCTCAACTCCCGACTTTTCTCCGAGGTGACCCCGAGCCGATGTTTCTTTGCTCTGGCCACCAACCAAGCTGTGAAAAAGAATTAAAAAAGCCATTATTCACCCAACATTAGCCACGAAAAAGAATTAAGAAAGCCATTATTCATCCAGCATGAGGTGGGGAGGGAGCACGGAGAGATTCCCAGCGGAGGGAATCTTCTGGAGTGGTGTAAGTGTGCAGACCACCTGGAAAATCATCCCAGGTTTCAGCAGCTAGGAGGGAGATAAACCAGCATGAGTCCTTCCTGCATTAATGGAGGATTCTAAAACCCAAGAACCTGGAAAAAATGGGGCTGAATCGTGACACTTCCAGGGAATATAAATTGTCCCATTCACTCTGACTTTGACCCCGGATCCCAGGAAGCCCATGGAAGTACAATGACCAGCTCCCACCAATTTAATCCTGTGGTTTAATCCCGTGATAATTATAATACCATGCTTCCAGACCCTGGAAATTTGAACAAACAACCTCCCTCCCCGAGGCAGAAAAGGCCTTTTCATTCGCCCTCTGAAAGAACTGGTCAAAGTCCTGATTTTCTGAATTTTCCCCCACACTGATGTAATGCAAATAAAAATTACGGGGCCGGGGAGGGATGATTCACTGGAAAATAGAGGGAAAACTTCTCTGTGGAATGGCTGGTCAATGGGTCTTTTGTGATCTCTCCATCAGAGATTTCCAGCGGGAGAACCACTGGAGAGGGAATATTGAGCCCAACTTTGGGAAGATGTTTGCTCTCCCCTGTGCCTCTCAGGGCTGGGAATGTGGTTCCCCCCAGGGGAAGGACTGAGATTCCCAACTCCTTCCAACTTCATGCACAGTTGGATCTCAAATTCTCCCCAAAAGCAGCACCAGCACACTGAGGGTCTCATCCTGCCCTCTCAGCACCCTCCTACCATGGCACCTGAGAGGGAGAGACTTATTTTTACAATCTCCTTCAAACCAGCTCTGCTTGTGAATTAACTGCTTTAACAACTTGAGATCTTCCCGACAGCAACCAAAATTCACAGAATTCAGGATGGTTTGGGTTGGAAGAGACTTTAAAGCTCATCTCATTCCACTGCCTGCCATGGGCAGAGACACCTTCCACTAGCCCAGGTTGCTCCAAGCCCCGTCCAACCTGGCCTTGGACACTTCCAGGGATGGGGCAGCCACAGCTTCTCTGGGCAACCTGTGCCAGGGCCTCCCCACCCTCCCAGGGCAGAGTTTTTTCCTAATATCCAATCTAAACCTGTCTGGTTTAAGTTTTAATTCAAACCAGAGCAAAGGTTTTAGCAGCTGGAGTGCTGACAACACTTCTGAGCTGGATGTCAGCTCTGTAGCAGATGCTTTTCTTTCCCTTTTTAATTATTTAGTTGTTTTTATTTTATAATATTTATTTATTCCTCTTTAAAAACAGCTTGAAATTCCTCAGAAAAAGACTGTATATTTTTCTAGACTGTACTTGGATGACTCTCAGCCCCCTGACAGAGAATCTATAGGTGCTAACAAAATACAAATGGATAATTAATCACCATAATTGTGGATTGGGTGGCTTTTATTCACTTCCATGTCCTCTGTGGTGTTTCTTCAAAAGAAAAGGGGGGGGAGGGAAATCTAGTAGAGAAGAGAAGAAAAGAGATCCCATAAGCCTAAATGGGCTGCACAGATTTATGGAAAATTAGTTTAGTCCCAGGGACCTTGTGACTTGAAAGTCCAACCAAACTCCATTCTTGGCTTTATGATGTTTTCAAGCCCCCTCAATGCAATTATTTCCTTGTCTCCCTACAGCCCATCCATTATTCTCCATAATAATATGTTTTCTGAAACTCCTTTCCATAAACAACCAAAGCAGGCAGCGAGAAACCTCATTGTTATTGATATCATGTCACAGCAGCGGGAAAACGGCTCCCGGAAAATGGGCTGTGAATGGAGATGGTTCCAATCGAAAACATCCCGACCTTTTACATCATTTCCAGATAAATCAAGACTCACACACGCTCCGTGACGTCACACGTGGCAATTGGACCTCAGTGGTTGTTCCAGAGGCAAGGTTGGCTCAATCTTCTCGTGGATCCCAAATTCCTGGTAGGAAACGGGTTCCTGGAGGAGTTTGTTTGCTCCTTTTACTGAATCTGGCCCCACACTGTCACTCACCAGCCACAAAACCTTTAAAAGCAAAAGCTTTCAAGCTTGTCTGCCCCTTGAACAGCACGGGCATGCAAGGAAATTGTACAGCAACCAGTAAAGTGTGGTTCTTCACTCAGAAAGTGAATATGATGCTCAAAGGCAGACACACCACCCAGCTCTGGTCACAACACACAGCAACAATCCTCACCCCCAAAGCATCATCCTGGGGGGTTCAAGCCCATGATTCCCGATGTAACAGATAAAATCCCAGTAGTTGTTGGTGTCACTGATAGTTTCAATGGCAATATCCCAAACAAAGGGTTTGAGATGAGATTAAATATCTAAACCCCATGGTTGTAGCAATGACTGTCCAAATGCTGCTGCAGTCTAGGGCTGGAGGGTGGATTTGTAGAGGCTGGGAAGACAGAGCTGGGCTAGAACTCGAGCCACACCAATGCTGTTTTTGCACTCTAACACGCAGACTGTGTGCAGTTAGTTAATTAAACAGTCCAGTTATGGTGCTGGCAACATCAAATAGGGATTGATAAACTTTCTACTCTTTCTAGATAGACCCAGGAGTACATCTGACCCCCCACCTGCCCCAAAGATCATCCATGTCTCTAAAAATTTCAGGTATAGCTTAAATCACACTAAACCTTGAAAATAAATCCATATGGTGAGGATTATGGAATCAGCCTCTTCATAGATTCAAGATCAAAGATTTCATATTAAAAGATCAAGAGGGAAAATTACTCACTCGCCGCTAAGGAGAATAAAAATAAAAGCAACAACAGAGCTGGGAGCAGCTCCATAGGGTGAGATAACTGATCCTGGAGGCCCTGCATCCTTCCTCATCCTCCTGTTTATTTTGACATTTCAGCAATAGGAGCGCCCAGGCAGTGCATTTTCCCAGGGACCAGATTTTTATCATCCTAATCATGGTCCGGGACCAACACATGGAAGCATTTACTGGTCCAGAAAGCATTTGTACTGTTCCAGTAACTAAGCACTTTTGAAATACTCTTTTCCACTCGATTGTAGGAGCTGATAGCTCAGGAGCCGCCAGCGAGAGATTGATGCTTCATATGCCTGAAAGCTCAAACTCCAAGGAGAGGATGCAGCACTGGTTTCCAGCTCTAGTGGTTTTCATAACACCCGGCAGCAAGAGCATGTCAGGACAGCAGCTGCAAAATCTGCTCTTCAATTATTGCCAACTTGGAGTCCGAGGAGAGCTAAATCCAGGGGTTTAGTGCAACCTGGTGTTAAATGCAGCTCGAACGGGGCTCCCTTTTTTGTTTTTTTCCTCTCCCATACATATTTCAGGAGCTGCCAGGTGTCTGCACCGAATTAAAGACTGAGAAGTTCAAAGGTGTGGACGGCTGGAGGCATCCAGGCCATGTAGGGCTGAAACAGAGGGGTAAATGGTACAGACAAACCAAACCTGACTGCTTTTAACCCCGGTCCAAGGGACCTTCAGCCCTTCCCCCAGCCTTTCCCAGGGTCGAGTGGAACAGCAGAAAAAGGGAGGTTGATTTCCTGCCTACACTGATTTAACCCAGGCAAAACACAAAAGAGATTTTATAATGTGTTTGGGGAGGACAATCTTGTTGCCCAGAGAAGCTGTGGCTGCCCCAGCCCTGGAAGTGTCCAAGGCCAGG
This sequence comes from Neopelma chrysocephalum, assembly GCF_003984885.1. NCBI lineage: Eukaryota > Metazoa > Chordata > Aves > Passeriformes > Pipridae > Neopelma > Neopelma chrysocephalum. The sequence continues at coordinate 4,682,681 of NW_020897800.1, forward strand.
CTGGACGGGGCTTGGAGCAACCTGGGCTTGTGGAAATTGTCCCTGCCCATAGAAAGGTCGTGGAACTAGATTATCTTTAAGGTCCCTTCCAACCCAAACCATTCTGGGATTCTATGACCTCGCTGGCTTTAACTTGCATCTAACCCGGTGTTGGAGGTACCTGAGCAGGACTGTGTGACCATGGAGAGATGGGTGTGTGCTAACCCTGCTGCCCTGTTGCTTCAGAGCCTTACATCCCAGGCTTTCCCACTGTTCCCAATAAGAAGAATTTGGCAGATAAAACTCCCCAGATTACACACATTTCCACAGCACAGAGACATTCAGAGAGCAGGGCTGCCGAGCTTCCCTGCTGCAGTGACATGTGCAAACCTGTTCTGAGCAATTTTTTGGGAATTCAGTGATCTCCCACGTGACTTGTGCAAACATGTTCTGAGAAATTTTTTGGGAATTCAGTGATCTGCCACGTGACTTGTGCAAAACCTCCCAGCAAAAGTTTCCTCTCGTGTCACACGAGCGCCCTGTGCAGAGTATGAAAGCAGAGGATCAGGATATGCTAATGCTATCACTTTTACAAACAAAATTAATGATTTCCAAGGCCTGGAGCCATCAGATTCCACTTCCCCAGGGGCTTGTGTTGGGTGAGCACCAAGTTCTCTCAAGCCACGTGGGAATTTCAGACTCCAGCGATACAAGAGATGAGGTTTCAGCACGTGGGGAAGCTACGTGAGGACACGAGAGAAAGGCCATGATGAGTTTCCATCAATCCACAATGTCAGGGGCCAGGAGAGACAATCAAACCTGACAGCCTGGAGATGCCAAGCCACACAATTTCACCCTGCAAGCCGTGGAGCAAACAGAGGATTATTCCCTTGTGCTCAGCAAACACCATCAAACCCGATCACTTCTTGCTGATGCCGCGCCTGGGTTTTAGTGGGACAATCAGTCTTGCTTAAAAGACTTCAAGTGATGATGAATTCACCATTTCCCCCACATAATCAAGGGCTAGCTTGGTTTGCATCTGGCTTCTATTTTACTGGAGTTCAAAAGATGTATTACACAAACCAGCCTGGATTTAGGTCATGTATCACTGACATCTCCATCCCAAGGGTAAGGCTGTGCCGGCATCTACAGGAAAAACTCCTCTTCCTCCAAACCAGTCTCTTAGTGCCTGGGACAGAAGCCAGCCTAGCCTAGGATTGCTGCCTTAACACCAGTCTCCAGCCTGGGAAGCTGTGGAGAACCTCCACGTGCTTCTTGACACCTCCATGCCAGTAAGAAATCATAGAATCCCAGAACGGTTCAGATTGGAAGGGACCTTAAAGCTCATCTAGTTCCAACCCCCAACTATGGGCAGAGACACCTTCCACTAGACTAGAAATGGTGCAAAAGGCCCCCAAACCTGCTCCAATGGTCAACTTGGACCCAAAGTATCTGGGTCTGATCTAGGGGAGGGAATAAACCAGGGGCAAAATAAATAAATAAAAAACCAATCTCCATTTGGAGGCACTAAATCCCCACTCCTTTCCAGATGGCTGGGAGATTTCTCCCAGGTGGTAAATATATTATTAAGAACTCATTTCACCGTGAAATTGAGTATTCAAAACACAGACAGAAGTTAATATATTAGGACAACCTGTCTGAAAAACTCACGTTAGAGGGAATTTATTTTTGTTTAATATAAAACGTGGCACAACACACATGGCCCTCCTCAAGCTGCACCTCGGCAGGAACATGAGTTCATACCTTGGGGAGCTCTGCTGCAACAAGACAAATGGTACTGGGTAAAGTCACCGTCACCTCTGGGGCTGCTCAGCCACCAAGGACATCAGCACTGGGAAGTGGTTCCCGTGTAATGTCTGGGATGCTCCTCATTGAGCATCCCAGTGTTGTTATTCTGACACCCCTCAGGAGTCTCCAGTGTTCAGAGGAAACCAAAGCGTGGTGATAATAAAGATTTACTCTCAGGGACTTTCTTCCACTGATTCAGAAGAAAAAATGGGAGTAATGTGACAAGGACACAAAGAAGGTCTTTCACGGGGGAACTGTCCAGGTCAGAAGAGCCCTCTGGACATCCCTGATTTAATCCCCCACTCAAAGCAGGGGTAGATTTCAGTCTGAAGTTGAGCCTAAACTTCCTCTAGATTTAGATTAAACCTACACCTTGAAGCTCTTTTTATTTACACACCAAATCCAAATTGTAGGAAGGCTGGCACCTCCTGTTACTAACTGCACAATTAATGCATTATTCCCTATTAACCACTGTCTAGTAAGAAGATGCCTAAAGTAACATGTTTCCTAGAGCATTTTCTCATTGAGTCAATTGTTTGGATTTAGGTAATTATTTAAAAGCATCCCAGATATTTTCTGGGGGGGAGGAGCAGCATAATTTTGCAAATTGGTAACGAATGAGCCTCAAAGGGATGACAAAAACTTTGTGCTGCTTAATTTGCTTCGCAGCCCTTCTGTCAAGGAGCTTCAGCTTTGCTTTGGTGTAAGATCTGCCCAGGGGAAGGTCAAGGAGGGTGACCTTTTCCTTCCCACTCAATAGCAAAGGAGGAGAGTGTGACTGCTGGATGCACTCAGACTTCAGAGCGTGTCTTCATTACAAGCCACACGACAGCCCCGACGTCTCAGCCCTTCTGGAAAAGCACGGATGGAAGAAACCTCTGCAAGTCTATTAGACTCTGGCTTCTTCCACTTTAATTCAGCTTCTAATTAACTCACTTTAAGGTAAATGCTTCTACTTTGAGTAAAGTGACCTCTTTGCAGACCTTTGTGGGTTGACAGCCACCTCAGCTGAACGTTGAACTCCTCAAGGAGATGCCTCAGGATCCCTGCACTAAACAGGTCCTCTTCTGCAGCCTTGGGTGGGAGAGGGGTGCATGTGAGCCTGGACAGACAAAATCCAGGCTGGACAAGTTGTCCTTTGAGAAGGGAAACTAGTGGAAGACATCTGAGAAGAAAGAGTGTAGAGGTCCAACAGACAACACATGAAGGGAAAGACTTATCCCACCCTGGAAAAACTGGGCTCAAACAACCACCACCTTTCTCAGACCTTGGAAAATTTCCATCTGTAGAAACACAAACCCCTGCCACTCCCCCAGACCAGCCCAATTTATCAGGAGCAACCTCTAAAACCCAGTCTGAGTAACCTTCCTGCTCAAACCCAGCGCAGAAAAGCCACTTGAACCCTGAAAAAGCCAGTTATCTGCAGTAATAAAATTCATGGCCTCTCTTGGCAAATAAATACTCAGTGATGAGGCTGCAGACTTGGCCTCTGGCTCTTTGTCTCAGTCTCCTCTCGGAGCCATCCTGCTGCAGATAAATAATTAAGCACGCATTGGAACGGAGACCTGAACACACGTCCCCTCCATCCCGGCCGAGTGCCTGAGCCAACGGGCTGTAAAACCTCTGTTGGCCCAGCAAATATTTATCCATGCAAAATGGAGCAGCTTCGATGAAAGAGAGCTGGAGTCGTGCTCTGTCCTTGTGCTCCTCACAGAACCCTCCCAGGAGCAAACACGGACAAGGTGGAGATGTGGCTCTGTTGGCCAAACTCGGAATGTTTTCATCCCTCTGCTGAACTCGTCATCCTTCCAAGCTCAACCATACAAGGAAAAATAACTGTAACCATCCAAGAGCAATTCTTATTATCACAGAATCATAGAATATCCTGAGCTGGAAGGGACCCACAAGGATCATCAGTCCAACCCCTGGCCCTGCACAGACACCCCAACAATCCCCCCCGTCCCTCAGAGCGTTGTCCAAACCCTCCTGGAGCTCTGGCAGCCTTGGGGCTGTGCCCACTGCCCTGGGGAGCCTGGGCAGTGCCCAACCAGCCTCTGGGGGAAGAACCTTTGCCTGAGATCCAACCTGACCCTGCCCTGACACTCCAGCCATTCCCTGGGGTCCTGTCCCTGGTTACCAGAGAGAAGAGATCAGTGCCTGGCCCTTCATTTCCCTTCATGAGGAAGCTGCAGATTGTGATGAGGTGTCCTCTCAGTATTAAAATTTTGGGGAGAAATATTATCAATAACTAATTATTAATAAATACTAATACAATTTGGATGAGGACAACATCCCCCTATCTGAGGTGCTCAAACCTAGTTGTTTGGAGAGCTGAGCTAGAACACAGCTTGTGGGATTCTTGTGGGGCCTTCCTTTGCAGGGCCAGGAGCTGGACTTGGATAACCCTTGTAGGGCTCTTCCAACTCAGGATATTCTAGGATTCTATGACTATTTAACATGAACAGCCATGGTGGTCTCTTCCAAGGATCATCAGGGCCACCCAACTCATTGCAAACTCCACCAGTCCTTGAGGATGCTACGAAACCTCCTTTAGGAATCCCTCTTATTAAATCTGTCCTTCCTCCATTTGCTGGTCCATGTCAGCAAATCAAATTCCTAGAGAGAATTCCTCTTTCTTGGCCCTCTTAGTTTGGATTCTCTTCCATCTCCCTTCTCCAGTGGAAAAGGGGTCATTAATCCCATCCAAGTAAATGAGACTTTTGCTCACATACAGGAACACATCTGAAGCTCCTGCAAGAAGTAACACATTACCTTGGTGTTCTGACAGCATGAAAAATGGTTCTGGGGAACCATCCTGCTTTTTTTCTTTTATCAGTAATTCATTCAAGGCACCAAAACCACTCCTAGGAGGAGCTGGACTTCACTTTCCGGAGTAAAATAAACTTAAATATGAAAAAACCTCCCTCTGTGCAGACATTGCTCCTACAAATCTGAGTGCTAATGGTATTTGACATGTTGGTAATCTGTGTTTTTTTATCATGATTCATTTAGTGTGGTTCTGCTTGATTATTGTACATTTTGCACAGGGATGCACAGAAAATGTTGTTGCTTTTTTTTTGCCTCCTTAAACAATTTTATTCCTTCTAGAAATGGCTCATTCTTGCTCCCCACATTCCAGGCTAGGGAGGGAGGGAGGGAGGGAAGGAAAAAAGCAGAAATCAAACAGAAAATAGGCAATGAGAGAATAGAAAATAAATGAAAAGAAGGGGAAAGAGAAAAAAACAATAGGAAGGGAAAACAAGCTGTGAAGTTATGCAAATAGAAGAAAACAAAGCCAAGATCCAGAATGGCATAGAAGGGAACCAGTTCCCTGGATTTTGGGAGAGCACATCCTACTTCTACCCAGAGACTGGAGCAAAGGACAACCTAACCAGTGAAGACTCATTTGTATTTATTTTCCACGGATATGAGTCCTCTTTAACTAAAAACTCAATGTCTTCTCCATGCTCAGAGTGTTTGTGACATTAGACATGACGTTCTCCTGGAAATCTCTGCAGTTTGAAAAAAGCTGGGAAGAAAATAAGTGTTCCTGCTCTATAAAAATTTTGCCCTTTTTCGTGTAGAGAAGGAGGGGAGGGGGAAGAAGCCCTAAACCAAAATTCTCAAATTACTTAAACTCAAGCAACAGTTGGGCCAAAGTCAACATGATCTTTAAATTTCAATTCTTTTTTCTGCTTATTAATTAAAAGAGAAATTCAGCTACACTTCAATTTTTTGTTTTGAGCCAGAAAAATCACTTGTTTTTCTTATGGAAAAAATAATTTTAAAATCTTGCAAAATGTTTTCCTTTTGCTTGTGTTTGCTAGTTCTGCTCAAACACTCCATGGAAACTGGGCTGTTCTCCTGGAAAGCCAGATTTCCTAAGGCAGCATGTCCCAAATTAAGAAGAACCAGCCAGTGTCCATCTCACATTAAGGCCATTCCCAGTTGTAGTGACAGGATAAGAGGGAATGGCCTCAAGCTGAGGGAGGGAAGGTTTAGATTGGATATTAAGAAGAAATTCTTCCCTGAGAGGGTGGGGAGGCCCTGGCACAGGTTGCCCAGAGAAGCTGTGGCTGCCTCTGGATCCCTGGAAGTGTCCAAGGCCAGGTTGGACAGGGCTTGGAGCAACCTGGGCTGGTGGAAGGTGGCCCTGCCCATGGCAGGGGGAGGAACTGGATGATCTTTAATGTCCCTTCCAACCCAAACCATTCCTTGATTCTCTCAACTCCTGACCTGCCATGGTAGAAGGGAATTCCACACCAGCACCACGAATCTCAGCCCATCCTCAACTCCCCACATGCAAAACAGGGAAGGATCTGGTGCCTCATCTCCCAGCTCCTTGGGACACAGGGATAAACGGATGGACAGGAGACAGCCAGAGTCCACCCAGGTGGATGACCAGCAACGGAGACCTGGATAATCCACCCAACCTCTTGGCAGTGGGAAGGAGCTGCTCTGCTCCCCATCCATCCCTTATGTTATTATGGCTCTCTGATGGCTTCAAGCTGCCTGGAATCCCCGGTTAGTCAATAAAGAAAACGAGAGATTCAACAATTGTTTTCGCTCGGGCTGCCTTGTAAAGCCTTCGTCTCTCAGCAATGAAACAAAAGGGGACTAATAACACCCCGTGCTGCAAAAGCAAGTGCCAAGGAAGAGGCAGAAATCAATTATCCGGGTGAAATTCAAAGGCAGAGGAAGTGGCAAACACGTCCACAGCAGCAAACAGCACGAATAATCCCATTAGCACGGACGCGCCTCCCTCGCGGGAGCACCGAGCCACGGAGAGAGATGATAATTAAAATAAACAAACAAAAAGTAGCCTCAACCTCACGGGTAGGGGATGGTGGGATGGCTGGCTGGCACCAGGATGTGACTGAGGGCAAGAGGGGGAGCTGAGGTGAAGCTGGGGGGGATCAGGACCCTGAGGGTCAGGTTGGATCTCAGGAAAAGGTTCTTCCCCCAGAGGCTGGTTGGGCACTGCCCAGGCTCCCCAGGGCAGTGGGCACAGCCCCAAGGCTGCCAGAGCTCCAGGAGGGTTTGGATGATCCTCTGGGGCACAGGGTGGGACTCTTGGGATGGGCCTGTGCAGGGTCAGAGGTTGGACTCAATGATCCCTGTGGGTCCCTTCCAACTCAGCATATTCTGGGATTCTGTGAAAGCCCCACTTCCCTGTCACTAGATGCTCTGAAGGGCAGCAGATGGTTAAACCATCACATCTTCAATACAACCTGCCAAAACGCAGCTTCCTAAGGCTGGAGCAAACCCCCAGGAGGGACCAGGATGCCCTCAGGATGCACTGCTGCTCCCCACAGCAGGGACCAGCTTCCCAGCATCCTTCTCATCCCCCTCTGCAGGAGCAGAGATGCTGGGCTGGTACCCTGGAACGCACACAGCCATCAACCAGCTCTGCCAGGTCTCCCCAAAATGTCTCTGCTCACTTGGCTGATCCACTGAAAAACTTCCAAATCCCTCTCTCACTGTTCTCTATTGGGATGTCCCATCCTTGGAAGTGTCCAAGGCCAGATTGGATGGGGCTTGGAGCAACCTGGGCTAGTGCAAGGTGTCCCTGCTCATGGCAGGGGGTGGAATGAGATGATCTTTAAGGTCCCTTCCAACCCAACCCATTCTGGGATTCCATGATAAATCCAGGCAGCTCTGCTGCCTTGCAGCAAATCATAATTTAAACCCCCTCTTTTTCTAACAAAGGCTGCTCTGGCACCGCAGGTGGCACAAGCCAAGGGCATGGGGGAGAAACTCAACCCTCCCTGGGCATCAGGAGAGTACTGTGGAGCACTCAAGCCAGTGGGGAAGGTCTCTGCCTGCCATCCCTGGGCTGCAGGGAGGGACACGTGGCTCTCAGGGACACAGCTTCGTGTTCCAGTGGCACAAACCTCAGCCAGGCTGCAAATCCATGTTTCCTGTGGGGCAATTAGACCCAAAGTAGCTTTGATCCTTTAAAATTGGACAATCTGAAGCTGTCATGCCACTGTGTCCATTTGGGATTAGGGCAACCCTGAGTGCATCCATGGTTTGCACTGTATGGATCCCCTTTGGAGGCCCAGGACAGGGGAGGGGATGGCTGCAACCCCAAATCCAAACACACACATCCATTTTTCAGGAATGATGCTCCGTGAGGCGCCTCCAGCGGTTCCACCAGTGCTCTTGCCCTGGAGACAGATTCAAGGAGCTGCAGAGGGGGAACTGCAAGAAAATAAACCAGCACCAACTCTTTATTTCCTTGTCATTTCTTAGCGCTCGGGGCTTCCCGGGGACAGAGATGTTCAGTTCTCCCCCATCCAACAACATTTCAAATCCTGGTGACCCTCTATTTTATCTCAGGAACCCATCTGGGCAAGGACAGGTTAAGCATAATTGTTTGTGCAGCCCCCATCCAGCTTCCCAGATAAAATTTATTGCTCCAGCATAACTCTCTCTTTACTTTTTTCCCCGAGCATCTGCTGCTGGCAGCTCTTGGAGATAGGACATTGCACTGATCTGGTATTGCAATCCCGATTTCTGTTCAGAAAAAGGCTCTCTGGAGTCTGTGAGACTTAATGGGAAATGGGATACACACCATCTTCCAAGGATTTAGGATCAGAACCAAAATGAGCTCAGCAAGCCAAAAAAATCTAAGAAATCCTAAATCCTTTTGCCCTCACCCCCACGGCTGCTCTCCCTAACAGAGCCCCTTTGCCTCCAACTCTGGCTCAGATATATGGCTACTCTATAATTTACAATTGTCTCCAAAGACACTGCACAGAGGAGTTCATAAATTTAAGGGGGGGAAAAAAAGTCCTTTTCAAGCATAATTTTAATATCAGGCTTTTCATTTAAGGAAAGAGCAACTCAAATTAATTCCTGGAAATACTGTCCACTGCCTGCTCCACTCAGTCCATCTGTCCCAGATGTCCCAGAAGCATCAGCAGCCAGGGACAGGGATGAGAGTGAATCCACAGCCCCAGACAGACCTATGACACATCTCCACAACTACTTAAAATACAAGATTAAAATACAGTCACTTAATCCCCTGCAAAGCCTCTTAAGTGCTTACATCAGGGTCAGCTCACTTGGTGCTTAGGAAACCTGCCTCTGAAAACACCCCAATTTTGGCCCTTCCAATGACTGTCCAGGAGGCTGAAATGAGGGATGGGATCAAAGGCAACAAGGACCAAGGAGAAGAAGGTAAATACCTTCAGTAAAGCTCATTAGGGAGCAAGGGACTTATACAACCTTCTCTTTCACATCCATCCCCTCCCTGGGCTGCTCCCATATTCTTCCCCCAACTTCCCTTGGTTATGTCTCCAAGTTTCTCCATGAGGTAACTGGGATGACTTATCCAGGGGTGAGTCCATCAGCTTCACTGCAGACATTTTCACCAGCAATAGGTCCACTGCTGGTGTGTGTGACAGCAGAAAGGCTTTTGGCTGGAGAGGGTCAAAGGAGAGTTAAACCCTGATAAAACCATCCCAGAATGGGTCTGCAGCCTCTTGGACTCCTGCACCCCTTCCAGGCTTCCCATTTCCCCCAGAAGCCAAAGCCTTGCTTCTCCTCATGACCTTCCCCAGGGTCCCCACCAGCAGCTGATCCAATCCCAGCAGCATTATCCTAAAGAACTGCGTTGGGGATGGTGTTACAGAGCACAGCCAGGAATTCTGAGGGCTTGCAGCAGGAGCAATGAAAACAAAACATGCTTTGACAGTTTATTTAGGCCGGGCTCTCTGCTCTGCCACGTTCGGTTTGTATCATCTCACAGCCACATATTTCCTTTCTTCTTTTCATCTCCTCCTTGCTTAAGTCAACCAAAATTAGAAGGGGGATCCTGAGCTACAAAGGGAACTTCTGCATCAGTTCTGCTCCTGACGTGTTCAGGTGACAACAGGAGTCTGGGTTAATGGAGCCCTGGAGCTGGAAAACCAGCCTTGAGCCATGGGACATGCTGAGCCCCTGCAGTGTGAATCCAGCTTCCTCTGCCCTGCAAGGCTGCCCCAAAAAACACCAGGACCAGCTCCTCCAAAGGTAAGGAATAACTGGATTCCTCTTGCCAAGGATTTTGGGAGCAGCACAAACTATTCTTGCCTGAGCCAAGGGCTGGTTACACCACCCAGAGCTGTCCTGCCTCGCTCAGGTCCCTGTGCACATTAATTATAACCATAAGCACTAATGTGTGTGTGTATATATATATATGTATATGTGCTCAAATACACCCAGACACGCACTCAGTTTGCAAAGTCCACATGATCCTACAGCTGTATTTCAGCATTTCAATATCAGGGTCAGAGTGAATCTCACTGTCTCCCTCTTATCTTCCCTCTGCATACCAGTGCTGTCAATGCCATCGGCAATTTTACATGGAAATGAGCCCATCCATCACTCCCTGCTTTGCAGCGCCTCACTTCCAACACTACCATGGAGTTACACCATTAAATCTCCTGGCTTTACAATATACATCATGACATATTTGACATCAATCAGCTGTGTCAGTCCGCTCACTGTAAACCATAAACTTGCTCTGCATTCCAGCTCCGTGCACAGTGATTAAAACCTTCTCAGCCGGGCTCCCTGATTATGGTGATGAATGGCAGTGCCTTCCCTTCTGACTCAACACTCACCCACCCTCCCCTGATCGTCCCTGGCCAGGCCAGTTCTCATCCCAAGTTATCCATGGGCACTGCTCACTCCCTGTCTGGCTCTCTGGTCTTTCCCATCTCCCATTTCCAGGGCACTCCATCCATCCATTTCCCTCTCTGTCAGCACCTGTGTTCCTCCTGCAGTTCCACCTGCCCCCGTTCCTTCAAAGTCTCTGCTGGTACAGCTCTGACCACCTCTAGAGCTGAGGTGAAACATCAGAAGAGACATTTTTGGGAATGACTATGACCTGAGCAATCTGATCCAGAGGGTGGAATCCCCACCCATGGCCGGGAGGTGGAACAGATGAGCCTTAAGGTCCCTTCCAACCCAAACCATTCAGTGATTCTATGACCTGGATGGATGTAGGTGGGTCAACAGTCACCCAAATTCATCCTGCACAGCCAACACCTGCCAGCCCCACACAGGTCTTCATATACATTCCGTGTGTCAAGTGACTTTGTGCAGACACTCCATAATCCTGCTTCACGCAGCATTGTGCTCCGAGGCACCTCAAAAAAACCCTGTTCCAATTGTCAGGACGACTGATCCTTCCCTAATCCCATTTGCTTCCTGAAGAATGAGCAACTCTGCATGATTCCTGAGGCTGTTAAGTATCAGGTCTATCAAGGCAGGCACCAGACTTCACACACAAATGCAAGTTTGAGGGGTTGGCTTCAGGCCATTGAAATTTTGCCTTCTACTTCATTTTCATCTTTCTCTGGTTGGAAACTCAGGAAGAAGAATTTAATTGGGCAAGTCTAGACTTAAGTACCTGTTCTGAGGATGTATTTTTAATCAATCTGCCTGAAACTGCAGTAACTCAATACTTCAACATCATGTGGAGACACAGTTTACAAAAGCATTTAGTGACAGGACAAGGGGGAATGGCTTCCCACTGCCAGAGGGCAGGGATAGATGGGATATTGGGAAGAAATTCTCCTTGGTGAGGATGGTGAGGTCCTGGCACAGGTTGCCCAGAGAAGCTGTGGCTGCCCCTGGATCCCTGGAAGTGTCCAAGGCCAGGTTGGACGGGGCTTGGAGCAACCTGGGCTAGTGGAAGGTGTCCCTGCCCATGGCAGGGGTGGAACAGAATGATCTTTAATGTCCCTTCCAACCCAAAGCAGTCAATGATTCTGGGATATTTTGTATCACACACACACCTATTCTTCTGGACTCAAAACAACCAATCCTACTAAAACTGCGGTCCAAGAGTGAAACCATTACAGAAGGTGTGATCACATCACTAAAAACCAAACCTTGAACAAAATCCCACCACCACCAAAGACAGCACTTTCAGACTGGGTTCCTCGTGGGTTAGGAAATTGAGATATTTGTGAAACAAACCACAGGTGACTGCGAGAAGTCACAAAGCAGGAGATCATTCCAGCTTCCAGCCAATTTTCCTTGCTAGAAGTTATTTCAGTGTGTAATTCCTGCTGTTTCTTGCACCAGAGGAGCCACACAACCTATTGCCATTACTCCCTCTCTCTGCACATCCCCATGAGAAAAGGACAGAAGACTCATTAGGACTTGCAGAACCCAAAATAAACTCTTATGTCTTGTACCATCCTTTGAGACTTTTCCAAGTGGTTCTTCTGCCACCACATCACCTTCTGGGCACCTGAATCACAGAATATCCAGAGTTGGAAGTGACCCACGAGAATTATCGAAGTCCAGCTCCTGGCCCTGCACAGAACCAACCCAAGAATCCCACCTGAAGACAGAAGGAGCTCAGAGCTGATGTTTTTCCCATCTAATGCCTTGTAAATGACCTGGGATGAGGCATGGAAATTGTGGAAGAAACCAGACAGGCAGAAGAGGGAAAAAGTTAACAGCTCGCTTTCATTCTTGGGACATGCACAGAGAAATGATCCCTCCTTCACTGAAAGATGAATGGGCAGCTGTACAGGTTATGAGGGAGGTTTTATTGCAGATCAATAAATCTGTGTCACAAACCCCATCTGGAGGGAGTTTTAATTTAAAGAAAAGAGTGATGAATGCCGAAAGACAATAAATCAAAAAGTTGTGAAACCCCACCGGCATTAACCTTCTGTCAATGCAAACACGGGCCCTGGGGCAGGGGTGGGGACAAGAGTTTGCTGGACCTGGGTATCAGGAGCATCAACATGGATCCAGGAGGCAGGAGACACGCAGGATTTATTACTGTGGTGCTATCAGAGATCGGGAGGTGTCAGCAGGAGACGACTCTCAGATCCAAATCGGAGAGAAAACCAGAAAAAATAAACCAGGCAGAGATCACAGCAACAAACTTGAGACAGGACTGACAGCAAGAGGGGAAAAGCAGAGATTATCTCAGATCTCTGCTCGAAACACACGGAAAGGATCCTCCTCCCAAAACCCTCCCTTCCTCATGTGGTTTCCTCCATCTGCCAGGCGCCGGCTCAGCTCAAAAATAGAACCCAAACTAACCCAAATCTGGTCAAAGGCAGTGACAAGGGAGGCTCTGTTGAAGTCAAAATCCTTAGGGAGAGGTTCCAGAGGAAGCCCAACGTCCCCAGGGAGGCTCCACTAAAGTCCAAGTCCTTCAGGGAGAGGTTCTGGTGGGAGCCCCAGGTCCCCAGTGGGGGTTCCCAGCCACTCCACGTGGTTGGAGGTCAGACCTGGACACCTTGGCTTTGTTCCCTGGAGAGGCCAAGGTCTCCTCTGACACTGACTGAAGATGACATCAGGTGCCCTGCAGCTCATTTCACACCCCTGCACCCCCACCCCTTCCCTGAGCCCACCTGCCATTCACAACACCTCCAGTTCATGGAAGGTCTCTCTTCAGTCGGAAGGGAGAGCATCAGATAAAAATCTCCCCAGCTGGGAGGCTTCCAAACATCTCAAACACCAGTTGCTTTAAGTTCTGGAAATCTGCACTTTTTTCTAAATTCCCGAGCCGTGCTATTAATCTTATCTTCCATTAGGCAAACGAGAGCTTTTTAAAAAATCCAATTTACTTTTCCCCGTATACACTTCAGGTTAACTTTATTTTTCACGTTACTCAGCTTGAACTAAGCAATAATCATTTCCAGATTAATGATGATAATTTCAAACACTTTTCAGAGCAGGCATCTTAATATCCTCTCTGACCAGCCGAGAATTTCCTGTTCTACAACAGGATTACATTTAGGAAGATTAAACACGTTTCTGTCTTGCTCGAGGCGTTGGGGATGGGGACTTGGTGAAAGACTCTCAGCAGCAAATCTCTATCCAGGACAAGCTCAGGAATGCAAAAAAAAAAGGATTTTTCTTTTTCTCCTAAAATAAAAGCAATTAACTGTACCTGTAGCAGGTCCTAGAAACAGTCATTCCATTGGAAAAATCATAGAATCATGGAATGGTTTGGGTTTGAAGGGACCTTAAAGCTCATTTTGTTCCACTTCCACTATTCCAGGTTGCTCCAAACCCTGTCCAACCTGGCCTTGGACACTTCCAGAGATGGGGAGTAGACAACCACTCTGGACAACTTCTCCCAGCGCCTCTATGCTCTGACAGTAGATTTAAATGCTACTTTTTATCCCTAATTCCACTAATTTAGCCCCAAAAAGAAGCGTTGCCCCACTAAAATTCTTGTTGGTTCCGCAGGATGTTGGAGCAAGGGAAAGACTCACCCGGTTTGGTTCTTGGAGCTGGGGAAGTGCCCTCAGCTGCCCCCTGCAAAGGGGAAACTAAGGCCAGGGGGGGCAATGCTGTGGCTTAATTGATGCTTAAATTGAAACACAAATTAAATCCCAGAGGATCCAGCCGAGCTGACTGAAATGGTCTCATCCCAGGGGGCTGATGTCGGTGAGATTAGAAAAATCCCACTCCTGTATTCAGTCCTGCTTCTAATGGATTCAGGTTCCTTTCAAAAGACAAATACCATAATAGGAGAGGATATTTCACGTTGTTTCTCGAGGGCTTTTTACAGGCTTTGAGCCACCAAAACAAGAGAGAAAGCACAGCAGGCACTTCGGCAGCAAAAGGCAAGCTGATGAGGTGATGGAAAACACGGAGCAGTTTGGATGCACAGTTGATGCTCCTGCAATTCAGGAGCTGATGGGAGAAGGAAACTGAAGGGATAAGTGGAAAAACAGCAAGAATGTGATCAGAAAAAGGCGACAGAGCTCCCTGAATTAAAATTACACTGAATTATTGCTGACTTTCCCCTGTGTCCCAGGCTCGGACCGGCCTCGGAACAGCCACGACCAAAACCCTACAGCTCTCACACGCTTCCCCACTCTCATCTTCATCTGAACAGGTCAAACCACAGCAGCCACTGCTGCACTCCAACAAAACAGGCTTTGAGGTGTGGAGAAGGGAAATGGGTCAGGAGCTCACCAACCTTCACTAATAACTTGAACCCCCCCCGAAATCAGGGAGCTGATAACGTTTCCCTGGCCCTGAGCTCTGTGGGAGTTTCCAAAGCAGCGACATCTCCCCAGGCTTCAGCTCAAAATGCCTGGGGCCATTCAGAACAGGACTGCTTGAAAAATAACTGAGGAAAAATTTAAAACACCCAACAAAGCCTTCAGTCAGATGTGAAGGAGCAACACTGAGGCAGAAGTCCATGAATGCAACCCCCGTGGTCATCAGGGACACTTTATTCATCGAGGCTCCTTTGGGATCCCCATTTCTCCCACAGCCCAAAGCAACGAGGGGGGGGAAGAAGAGGTTTTTTTTTCCCTGCTCAGACTCAAAGCTTTGACAGAGAGGCAGAAAGGAGAGCGAGAGTGAATATTAGCACATCAGCTTTTTGGGTCACCATTAAAAAGGATCATGTGAAAGGAGGTCAGATAAATATTTAACATGGTTATTAATATCTGCTCCTAATTTCATTCCTCCTCCTCCCCCTCCTGGCTCCTCCCTTCACTCTTCATCTCTTCATTTGATGCGGTTGATCCCTTTTAAGAAGGTCAGTCGGGATCATAGGATGGAGCTGGCTGGGAAAGGGGGGGGAAGAAAGAGAGAGCTGTAACCTTCCCTTGTGGAGCACGGCTGGAATTAGGCTTGGCTGGCTCCGGATGCCGAGGAATCAGTGATACCCTTGGATTTCTCCTCCCAAGTTCACAGGAATGTTCAGCCTTGGCATCAGTGCGGCACCAGTGTGGGGTGCAGGGATGGAAAACCAGAGCTGGGGCCACAAACACAAGGACAAGGAGCTGCAGGAGCGAGTCCAGAGAAGACCACGGAGATTCTCCAAGGGCTGGAGCCCCTCTGCTCTGGAGCCAGGCTGGGAGAGCTGGGGCTGTTCACCTGGAGAGGAGAAGGCTCCAGGGAGACCTGAGAGCCCCTTCCAGTGCCTGAAGGGACTCCAGGAGAGCTGGAGAGGGACTTGGGACAAGGGATGGAGGGACAGGACAAGGGGGAATGGCTTCCCACTGCCAGAGTTAGATGGGATATTGGGAATGAATTCCTGGCTGTGAGGGGGGGGAGGCCCTGGCCCAGGTTGCCGAGAGAAGCTGTTGCTGCCCCTGGATCCCTGGAAGAATCCAAGACCAGGTTGGACGGGGCTTGGAGCGACCTGGGCTAGTGGAAGGTGTCCCTGCCCATGGCAGGGGTGGAATGGGATGAGCTTTAAGGTCTCTTCCAAAAAAAACCCCATTCCATAATTATAAAGCAGTGGTGGCAATGCACCCTTGTAGATACAGACACAGAGGGGAGGAGCTGGTCTAGAATTCCTAGAGCTTGTCTAGGAATTCTGTGCCCTGGAGCAAAGAGGGGGCACATTATTCCAGCAGAAAGGGGCATCTGTGAGCCCTCAAAAGGGGCTCACCAGTACTCAGACACCAGCAGAAAGCCAAACAGGAGCCCAAAACCCACAAACCAGCTCCTCCTCCACGGCTGCCAACCCTGTTAATTCACCACTGAACCCACAACAGTGGGTTGCTCCCTGGTTTTCCAGTGAGAAAACCAGGATCAGGTTCCACTTCCCTCCCTCCTGAGCCTCTGAGACCTGATGGCAGGCAGCTCATGCCAATATATCAATTTGGTGAGGCAAACTGCCTCACTAAAAGCACCATCTTCATCAGTTTGGGATCTTCACAGCTGCATTTCATGTTGGGGTTTTTATTTGCAAGCCTTATTTACAGATTTCTCCACACACACCTGTGTGCTCTCCTTTGCATTTTCCTGTGCTACACTGCCATCCTGCCATAATTTCTTTAGACAATATTCCTTTAGGGAGAAGAGAAGCACCTCATCCCATTTTCCTACACGAACAGCCCCAGAAATGCTTCGGGGTGTTTGGGCCATGACCCCTGCACCAATTCCCTCCTTGGAAGAGGATGCCAAGAGCGTCTCATCCCCTCCATACCCCCAGAAACTCATTTCTCCCAGTGTCCTCACCCTGTTCACTGGCTGCCAGGCTGCCTCAGAAAATTTACAGCTCCGTTGAGGAGAGCTGGGTGACTTAGGGCCAGGTCTGGTTAAAAATAAAAGGCTCCTAACTCGAGCAGATATAAGTCATCCCGCTCCACGCTGAGCCCAAGGAAAACAACAGCGAGATAAATAATTGTAAAAAGGTGGAGAAAGAAACTCACTTTTCTTGTTTGGGTTTTAGATGGGTCCTGGAAAAAAAACAGGCCAAGAAAAAACAAACAAACAAACCAGCAGTTCCTCTGCCACCACACCAGGAGATGTGGGATCCCCTCCATCCTCTGGCACTGCTGGTGTTCAACACCCAAAGGCACATCCCGTGCCCAGGGATTTCAGCTCATCCTGGAAAAACCCCAGGACGTGCTGAGCAACCAGCACAAGGGTTGAGGAGTCAAGTGGTCAAATATTAGGTCAAGCATTGATTCCAGCTCTTGGGACATCCCCACCCCAAGAGGAGGGTCCTCATTGCTCGAGTGACAACACAAACCTGCTCCAGAGACAAAGTTATTCACCTCCTTCTCCTGTGTTTCCCACGACAGTGTTAAATGCTCCACAAACATCCACACAATCCATCCTTGCAGCCCTCCCTCCATTTCACTGTTTTCCCTGTTTTACAGCCGGGAGCAAAGCCCCTGGACCTTTGGTATTTGAGTCTCTCTGGGTAAACTTTGCCAGCAGGAAAGGAGGGAAAATAAGAGCCCCAAATCCAACGGAGCACCCAGGGGGATGAGGGTGACCTTCAGGCAGGGAGAAAGTAAACAGCTCAGCCCCACAGCATCGGGGTTGGGGTGTTTACACACTTGTATTCCAGCATCTAAATTAAGAAGTTGGTCTCCCTGGGCAAAGATGTGTTGCCAGAGAGCTGTTTGTCCAGGAGGTCGCCCAAGGAGACTCCTGCTTGCTGTGGGACAAGGGGCTCTGCCAGGAGAAGTCATTCCTGATGTTCTGCAGGATGGCTCTGATGGACCAGGAGGGGAATGTTCCATGGGAATGGCACCCTGAGGACCCCAGTGCTCCTTGGAAGTCCAACCCAGCCCTGGGACACCAGGCTGCCCCTTGCTTCTCCCAGTTTGATTATACCAGGGAAGAATATCCACACACCAACAGCCCCAGTTAAGAAAGCAGCCCTTAGGATCTAATTTCCAGCCTTTTCTCCCTCCCAGCCACCCTTTTCTTCCTCCAGACCTCCCTTCTCCCTCCCTTTTTCACTGCACAAAAGGTCTGCTGCTAAGCAGGGGTTGCCATGAAAACAAGGCAACCTTTTGGGTGGGGAAAAGCACCCACGTACCATCCCCTTCTCCCAAAATAAATAAATAAGGGGGGGGGAAAAAGGAGAGAGGTTTACTGTCACTTGAGAGGAGCGTGGAGGAGAAATTATGGCAATTTGCTGTCGCTGGAATCAAATGCCCAACTTGCCAGCTCGCAGCAGGGCACTGCCATTAATTCCAACACTTCTGTGGGAGCCGTGTTCCCATTAAAGGGGCCAATTTCGAGTCCATTTCCCTGATCAACACACGGCTCCGAAATTGGGGCTTGATAGATTTGATCAGGGCAGAGTTTGCACGGGTTGTGATTTTGGCGAGGAAACGACGAGGAAAAATCGTGCTCAAAATCCTCCGGAGCACGGGAGGCGGTGGGAGATGCTCCTCATCCCGGCACCATCCCAATTATCCCAGGTGGATATCACTGAGCAGCAAGGGGCCAAGGGAATTGGATGGATTAACTGCTGTAAAAACAAAAATGTTATTTAATCAAGGCATAACGAAGTCCAGCCATCTCCTGCGAGGGATTGGCAGAGCTTCCTCCAGCCCCAGCTCGGGACAACTGAGCTGCAAAGGAGCTCTGCTCTCCAGGACCTGATTCCTGCAGTTTTCTCCCGAGTATTTCCAGGTAGAGGATCAAGTCCTGCACAGGAAATACCCCAGGATATTCAGGGCTGGTGTGCAGGTGCTGCAAATCCAGGATGCTCACGGGGGCATTGCAGACGGACAGATGGATGAGGGCCAGCATGGAATTACCTCCCTGGGGTCTAAAAGTCCTGGATATTTAGACTGGAAAGAAGGAAGTGCATGGGGAAGGCAGCATCACTTCTTCTGCCTTATCCCAACCTAAGTCACCACGTGGACAGTCAGGACTCCAGCTTGCTGCACCTGAGCCTTGGGATACCTGGGGACAGACGGCCCCTCCTCTGCTCCCCATCCCAAAACAAGCCATCCCCGTGTCATCCCTCCTGGAAAGGGCTGTAATCCCTCCCGAGGTGGGGAGCAGGATCATAGCTGATGAATATTCATTTCGGCATTAAGCCCCCTATCAGGGCTTCCAGGCAGGTGGCATTAAGAGCCGATCCCCGGAGAGTTTTGTTTTATTCTGGGGAAGCAGAGCCTTGACTTGGAGACACAATAACTCACTTAAGGAAAGCTAATTCTCCCTGCTGGGGAATTGGAAAAGGCGACACTCAACTGACAGCCTGGCAACACCTCTTGTGTCTCTCCTCGTCCCTTCTTGGATGCAAATCCCTGTATCAGCTCCTCACTTGGAGTTGGGAGGTGGGATATAAAGAAGGGTAAAGCATTCCTTGCTATTGCTTTGGAGCCAGGACACCTGAGCAAGAAACAAACCCCCTTTGCAGGCCTGTGCCAGGCTCCCGAGTGCTGGTGCCTAATGAAAACATTTGCAATTACAATGATAATATTATGATTTTAAAAGGAATTACATTCCGCTGACCTAAATATTCACTGTGCAGCAAGTTGGGGCTACATGGACTTCTACAAAGAATAATGCACAGTTCTTTCCCAAGGATTTCCAGGAGCATGGGGTAGGAGATGGAGTGATGCCACAGCACTCCACCCCAGACCTGCCTGTGCAATGTGCTGCCTCAGTTTCCCCACCTTTACAAAAGGGATAAAAAAAGGATAAATGGAAGCATTGAGAACGTGGGATATTTTTCCCCTATAAAAAAAAGCAGCAGCAATCATCACTGAAAGATGTTTCTCTCATCTGAAATTGCACAGTATTAAACTCCTGAGCAGTTGTGACAGGTGCTGGAACAGCAGCATTCATTATCAGTTTGGTTCTGTTCAATGCTCCTCACCCACGTGCTCCTCCCCAGAGCCTGCTTTACTCCTCCTCAGGCATCTCTCGGAGTCTGATGCCTCTTAACCCAGGGACTGACGTCACGGCATCCCCATCCTGCCACCCACCATCCCCCAGAGCCCCATCCTGCCACCCACCACCCCCAACAGCCCCATCCTGCCACC
>NW_020897800.1:4702726-4709556 GCF_003984885.1 Neopelma chrysocephalum
GCCCCATCCTGCCACCCACCACCCCCAACAGCCCCATCCTGCCACCCCCATGAGCTGTGTGTCATAGAATCCCAGAATGGTTTGGGTTGGAAGGGACTGTAAAGCTCATCTTGTTCCACCCCCCTTTCACTCGTTCCACCTTCCACTAGCCCAGGTGGCTCCAAGCCTTGTCCAACCTGGCCTTGGATCCTGTGTCCTGTCCCTGGGGCAGCCACAGCTTCTCTGGGCAACCTGGGCCAGGGCCTCACCACCCTCAGAGGGAACAATTTCTCCCCAATATCCCATCTAACGCTGCCCTCTGGCAGTGGGAAGCCATTCCCCCTTGTCCTGTCCCTCCAGGTCCTTGTCCAAAGTCCCTCTCCAGCTCTCCTGGAGCCCCTTTAGGCCCTGGAAGGGGCTCTCAGGTCTCCCTGGAGCCTTCTCTTCTCCAGGTGAACCCCCCCAGCTCTCCCAGCCTGACTCCAGAGCAGAGGGGCTCCAGCCCTTGGAGCTTCCTCATGGCCTCCTCTGGACTCACTCCAAAGGCCCACATTCCATCTTTCCTTCCAGACATACCCAAGATCACCTTCCCACTCCATAACCCCCCTTCCTCAAGGGGTTTGGGGCACCTCAACCATCCTTTAGCATCAAGACCCTGCTGCATCCATCTGTCCCACCGTAGGTGACCAAGTTGCCATTGGTCAGCTGTGTATGAGGTCTGTGTTCATGTTCCCATCACACACCTGCCAGCAGCACACAGAATCCCAGAATCCCAGAATCCCAGAATCCCAGAACCACAGAATCACAGAATCACAGAATCATAGAATATCCTGAGCTGGAAGGGACCTACAAGGATCATGCAGTCCAACTCCTGGCCCTGCACAAGCCCATCCCCAAGAGTCACCCCCTGTGCCCCAGAGGATCACCCAAACCCTCCTGGAGCTCTGGCAGCCTTGGGGCTGTGCCCACTGCCCTGGGGAGCCTGGGCAGTGCCCAACCAGCCTCTGGGGGAAGAACCTTTTCCTGAGATCCAACCTGACCCTGCCCTGACACAGCTCCAGCCGTTCCCTGAGTGCTTTCACTGTCACACCACCAGATGGATCATCCACCCAGACAATTTAGGGGGCACAGGAAGTGGTTTGTGCCCCTCTATACTCAGGGTTTCACTAAAATAACAGCTGGACATCTTTGGGACTGCATGGAAATGTCAGAAGAGTGGAGCTACTTCCCATCCACCTCTGGAGGAGCAGAGATCTCCTCAGCAGCAGGCTGGCATTCCATTTGCATGGATGGAGGGAGGCATAAAACACCCCCAGCTCCAGCCTGCACACGGATATAAATGAACACGAGGTCTGATGGTGCTCCCTGCATCCAAATTCCCGCTTGTTGAAGATCATGGCCTCTATTTATCAACAGATATGAAGCTTTTCCTGCTCAAGACACTGCTTCCCACACTGGGCAACTCGTGGGGGATTGCAAAGAAGCTCAGTCTCCACCAGGGAGGAGGTTAATTATGGCCCCATCATCCCCCCACGGACACGCCGCAACCGGGGTCTGCTGAGAAACCTCTTCCTTTCCCTTTGGATTGGAAAGATGAACATATTTAATCCCTCCTGTGCTACTCACAGAGCCCTGTGAGCCAGAGAAGATTCATGGCTGGCTTTTCACGGTGCTGCTCTTCCTTCTAATGATGCCCTTCCCACTAATATATGCCGGATGGGATTTGCATTAGTCAGAAAGGGGCACCATAAAACAGCATAGGGAGGAGGAGGGGAGCCTGCAGGCAGTAAAACACCTGGGAGGAGCACTGCCATGTGAGAAACAAGCCTTAGGCCCCCCAGAAAGGCTCCATCCTTAGTGCTGAGCCACCCCACTGCCAGCAGAAACTCTCTTCCTCTCAGTATATGAGGAATTTTACATCCTTTTCTCAGTTCTCCAGACCTAAGAGGCTGCAGGAGGTACTGGATGATGATAGAGGTGGAAAGTCCAAGCAACGCCCTCTCCCTCCCTGCCCAGCCTTCCCAAGCAAAAACAGAGGGTGTAATAAATACATCATTTTCCTGCTTCTAAGCACGTATCCCAAGGCAGGAGAGGGGGGAAAAACCAGCAGGAATAGTCAGAGGGTTGTGAGCACAACCACCTCCGATGTTGAAGGTGCAGGTTGTGACACAAAGCTCTGTCCCCAGCACTGCAGGGAGTCGTCCAGAAAGCTGCAGGAGGAAGAAATTCCCTTTTCCGTGGTCGGAAAAATAACGTGCCCTCCCAAAAGAACGGGGAAAAAAAAACCCAAAAAAGAGCAAGAAGAACCGGGAGCAACCTTTAAAAAAAGGTGCGTTGTTTCTTTCCGCTTTTTAAATGGCATCATATCAAAACAGCCCATAAAAAATGAATCTGAGCGTGTTTTGTAAATTATAGATTAGCCAGGAGCAATCCTTCACTACAAAGCTCGGTGCCAAGTTGCAATTCCAGCAGCGTTTCAGCAGAGCAGGCTGGGCAGGAGGTCGCAGCAGTTGTAACAGTGTGTTCTCCCTGGATTATTGTTATTCCGCTGTAGAAATAACACCTGGGCTCTGCACAAGGCCGGCCCGTGGGGAAACAGGAGGTGGGTGGTGGCGTGTGGAAAGGAGCAAGGATGGGGCTAAAATTGTTTCTTTATTCCCTTTATCTTGCCCTGACTAACTGAAGGTACATGTCACACACAGCTGGGTGGAAACGAAATCACTCCTCTGCCTTCCCCCTTTGAGTCCGTCTCTGAGTAATCTGAGATATTCTCGCAAAATCAAGGTCTTATGACTGAGTGGGAGGGAAACTACTGCTCTAAATAGAGAGTTTCGGGCATGAAGCTGAACAAATGTCTGTGTGTCTGGGTTGTGAGCAATCCTGGGGATGGAGTACACGATGTGGCACCTGAGTGGAGCATCACTGACACAATCAGCTGCATTTGGGGTTTTATTTCACTGTTCTCTGCAGGTATTAGATGAAGAGGTTAATATTAAAGGCACCTCATGCCAAAAAGGGGGGTCTGAAAAATAGCTATATCGAGGGTTTCTGCTAATTTCCAGGGAGCTTTTATTTCTCCTCCTTTGTTTGCCCATTCCTTTTGAACACCAGCAGCACAATTGGCCAATTACCATAATTGGGTCACCCCTAAAGCCTGTGATAGACACCCAGGGCAACCTACCAGAGAGAATCTGACTTATGGCTCATTATTAGCAGGAGCTTGACAGGTTATTTCAGTAACAGGCAGCAAAGCCATCCGAGGAAAGGCACTGGGGAAAACCTGGGGCTGTGCAGCCGGAGATCAGCTCAGCCACCGAGGATCCCCCAATGTCACCTCCAGGCACCTCCTTTGCTCCCCGGGATGGGGGGCACAGGGTGGTCCTTGCAGGGGTGCAGTAGAGCTGCAAACACAGGCACAATCCCTCCTGTCCACAGAAGCAGGGCGTCACTTCAGCTTGGAAAAGTGGCAGCTCACAGGTGGCAGCAAGATCCCAAACGTGGTGGTGCTCAGCTTCACCCAGGTCTGGGCTTTGTCTCAGTTTTTGCAGCTTTTTCCACATTCCAAGGTTGGCTGCCAGGTTTTGTGATGAGGAGACTGACCACCAGACCCTGCTCCTTGCCCCTCTCTGGCCTTGGCATTCTTGAGTTGAGAAGGTCATAAAAACATAGAATATCCTGGGTTGGAAGGGACCTACAAGGATCATTAAGTCCAAATCCTGGATCTGCACAGGGCCATCCCCAGAATCCCACCATGTGCCTGAGAATCAAGTCTTCACCTACCTGGGGCACGACTGAATACACTCACTTTGTAACCAACAGCTCAGAGGAGGAAAGGAGTAAAAAGCTGATTTTCTACTGAACTCCTGTAAGACCCCTTCAAAAATCCCAAATTCCGATTTTCCCCTCCCACACTGCAGCATTTTGCCCCACAGGCATCAAGCCTGGATGAATTCCCTTCACCCCATCCTTTCCAAGGAGGGATCCTGCTCCTCTTTCCTCCAGCAGCACTATCAAGGTGTCTCCACCCAAACCATGCCCAGCCAGGCAGCTCTGCCAAGGAACAGCCCTGCCTCTCCCCAGGCTGCCAAAGGGCTGTGGAATCAGGATGGAACAGATGTTTTAGGGACTTCATAAATCCACGAAGATAAAAAAAAACCACCCACCCCGCACTTTCTAACAGCCCCCCATGCTGATGGACTGGCACATCAGAAATAAATACAACCACCCACAGAAACCCGCTGATAAATCTCCTCTGCCTTGCATTCCATATTTATTTTATATATATATATATGAGTTTGTGCATAGAGATATATATATATGAGTTTGTGCATAGATATATATTTTTTACTCGTACAAGCACACACATATAGGAATACTCATGTTTTTTCAAGACTAAAATTGCTAAAATTAGACCATTATGACTAAAACAATCTTCCTTTTTCTCTCCTATCCCTTCCTTTGCTCCCATTAATCAGAGCAGCTCCCCCACAGCCCGTGTTTCCTTCTGCCCCCTCCCTCCCATGGCTGTTGTGACTCCCCAACTCCCCCCACCACTGTCATCTCCCCCACTAACTCCTCATCAAACTCCAATGAGTTTTTCTAATTAGAGCAATTAAT
Source organism: Neopelma chrysocephalum (assembly GCF_003984885.1). Lineage (NCBI taxonomy): Eukaryota > Metazoa > Chordata > Aves > Passeriformes > Pipridae > Neopelma > Neopelma chrysocephalum. The sequence continues at coordinate 4,707,323 of NW_020897800.1, forward strand.
TTTCTGCCCAAGTTAATAAGACTGTCTGCAGTTGAGAAATAATTGGACTTCCCAAACACCAATATCCCCTCCCTTTCCCCCTCTCTCTCTGCAGTGAGTGGCTCCTTAATAACTCAAAACCTCTGTTTTTTCACCCGATGGTTTTGTGTTCCCAGCGTTATTTAGTTTTTTCATTAACACTCCAACACCAACCTTTCCCTGTCTGGGGGACACCAGGAGAGAAGTGTGAGCTGAGGGATGCTCTGGAATACTGGGGATCCTTTCCAAGAGGCAATAAATCCCTTTGGGAATCAACTAACACATGGTACCAACCATCAAATTAATTTTCCCCGCACCAGGCTTTGCATTTTCCCCTGCAGATCATTCTGGGGTTGGGACTGATTTTGGTGGCTGGTGCTGTAAAAAGGACTTTTTGCCATCAGGAAACTCTCCATTATATCCCCCAGGTAAGATTTTCCTAGAGATAAGACCTTATAACACATTCCATGGCTGCCTGAGGAGCCTTTCAGCACTCTGAGATAGATTTGCAGATGTCCCCTCTGCCGCCCTTGGGGACAACAAGGTGATGTCCCAATGCACAAACCCTGCAGCCTTTGGGTTCCCCAAAGCCTAAGTTGGTCTGAATTTCCATCCAAGCTCCACATTTCCTGGATACATATGTTTTCCTGGAGGGAAAGGATTCAAGAGCATCACAGGTGGGGCTGGACCACGTGGCTGCAGGATCTGAGCCCTCATCCTTGAGCCTGAGCGCCACACGGGCTGGAGTTGGGAGGTCAGACAGGACAACCCTTCAGATTTAGCAGCCAAAACTAAATGCCAGTTCACAGGAAAAAAAAAATAAAAAAAAATGAAGCAGAATTGTGACAGCACAGGAAAAAATATCTCCGTTTTAAAAGCATTAATGGAGCAGGCAATTCAACAACCTTCACCCCAGAGCACCCAAACACTTCGACTTCATAAAAGAAAATGGTTCAGTGACAATGAAGTTCAACGTTTCAATGAAAAGGGCCTGTCAGGTTTGGAGCAGAGTGAATCAGGCCATCAGAAGAGGCAAATCCACATCAACTCTGACTCACTGCCGAGGCAGAGAAGAGCAAAAGCTTTGCGTGTTTTTTATCAACACGACCCCGCGCGAGAGATCCCAGCTCCCCGGGATGGGAGGATTTCATGTCCTGGCATCCTCAGAGCGTCTCCTCCAGGTGAAATTTTGGCTGGTGCTGCCCAGAAGGTCAGAGGAGATTAAATCAATGAGCTGTCCTGGCCTTAATACCCTAAAACGGGCGTCCTGCCTCTCGCTCCCCCCCTCCTGCTAATCAAATAAAAGGAGGAAGATAAAATGCCAACCACAAACGAGAGATTTGCAGCTGGGGGATCTAATTCCAGGAGGCTGCAGGCCATAAAAAGAAGGGATCCATTAGCATCCACTTACCTGCCATGATGAAGTGACCGCGATAAAGTGCACAGGATTAAATAAATTTAAGTGAATCCCCTGACGGCATTTTTATGGGATTGAAAGAGGTTTTATCCACTCACAACCTCTATCCTCGGAGGGAACTGATTCAATAAAAACCAAACCCACTTCATCTGGCAGGAAGGGAAAAAAAAAATACACAAAAACTCTGCAACGTTTACAGAGTCACTAAAGCAGTCAGGGAAAAAAATTAAATATAGGGCAAATCCCTGAGTGGGAGAAATGCGCAGAATTCTGCTGCTAGAGCTCAGCTCCATCATTTTCACTTCCAACTTTTAATGCTCCTTCACTCCCCAGGGCAGGAGCAGTCAGTCCCTGCTGCCAGGCACCTCACAGCTCCTACAGCATTTGGAGCGAGGGAAAAAAAAAGATTTCCCACCTTTTGCTCCATATCCTGAGGCTCCCTCCTCCATCCCTTCAGCTCAGCACCTAAACACCCCCTGCCACCCAACTCCAAAGCAGCCTGGATATCCAAAACTCCCTGCAACCTCCTCTCCCAGCAGCCAGGCCAGAAATAGGTCTCACTCCCATCTGCCAGTGAGGATGGGAATTAGTTCCTTCCCTGCTCCACTGTTTTGTGCTGAGCTCTGCAAAGGGACGCGCCGAGGCTGCTGCTGCCTGCAGATAACATCCCGCTGCTCCCCCAGGACACAGATGCCATTTGCCATCCAGCAGACTCCATCTGCTGCCACAGCCAGTGTGCATCCCAAACACTCAGCATCCCAAACACTGAGCTTCCCAAAATCTGAGCAGCCTGAATACA
>NW_020897800.1:4709566-4859900 GCF_003984885.1 Neopelma chrysocephalum
TGAGCATCCCAAACACTGAGCATCCTGAATACAAAGCATCCCAAACATGAAGCATCCCAAACACTGAGCATCCCAAAAACTGAGCATCCTGAATACAAAGCATCCCGAACACTGAGCTTCCCCAGTGCCAAGCATCCCGAACACAGAGCATTGCAAACACTGAATATCCTGAATGCTGAGCATCCCAAATGCCGAGAAGCCTTAACATGGAACATCCTGAATGAGGAGCATCCCAAACACCAAACACCCCAAATGCTAAACATCCCAAATGCCCAGCATCCCAAACACTGAGCATGACAAATGCTGAGCATCCCAAACTCCAACCATCCCAAACACAGTCATCCCAAACAACGAGCATCTCAAACACCAAGCATCCCAAATGCCAAGCATCCCAAATTCCAAGTGTCCCAAATGCCAAGCAACCCAAACACCTGGACACAGACCATCCTGAATGCTGAGCAACCCAAACTCCAAGCATCCCAAACACCGAGCAACCTGAACATGGAGCATCCCAAACACCGAGCAACCTGAACATGGAGCACCCCATATATTGAGAATCCTGAATGCTTAGCATACCAAACACCAAGCATCCCAAATGCCAAGCACCCTGAACACTGAGCATCCCAAACACTGAGAATACCACCCCACTTAGCCCCAGATCGCAATCCAGAGATGAAATAATGGTGTCTGCAGCCCCAAGCCCTGCTCTCCTGTGCATTGGTGTGGCTCAGCTTCCCTGGGTGGAAAGCAAAGCACAGCATGGAGGGTCCTGGTTCTGCCCCCTCAGCTCTGAAAGGGAATTTGTTTCCAGCAGTGTGTCTTGGGATTCAATTTGGGGGCTGTCAGCCCTTGGAAAACCCCAAGGACTTCATCCAGACCAACCCTTTCCTGAGCCATCAGCAAAGAAGGATGACACCACCAAATGGCTGTGAAATGCAGGTGAGAAGAGGGAGCAAAACCCAGGAAAGGTGTCAGACACCTTCACTGTCCAAAACAGGGACAGCTGGGGGCCTTTCCACCCCACAGATACAGCTGAGGGTCAGCAGAGCAGTCCCAGAGACGTGTTTCTTGGAGCAGCCCTGCATCCCTCTGCATCCTGCACCTCCAATCCTGTTGGGGAGCTTTTGGGATTGCAATGAACCCCACTGCCCCCCATTGATCTGCCTCTGGATCTGCCTCTAGATGGATCTGCCTTCAGGAAGGGCTTCCAGAGGGGTTCAGCTCCTCCCAACCACAGCCATCCCCCTTTTACCCAGCTCCCCAAATTTCTCTGCCTCAGATGCATCATCAGCTCTGTCCTTTAGGGCCTTGCCCAGTCTCTCCTGAATTATCCAAGGGGTTCAGAGCGATGGGGTTGGGGGAAGGAAAACCTCTTGTCTTTAGGAGGCCCAGCAACAAACTCCAAAAGCCCACAATGAAAAATAATCCATAAATCTGGCCCCAAACAGCAAATACTATTGATTCCTATCAGAGGAAGAAGAATAGGAATTAGAAGCTCCTCGGAACAAAGCCATTTTCCTCTGATGTACATAGATGGGGGGGAAAGCCATTTTAATTACTGATCAAAAATAAATGACTTGCATTTGCCAGGACTTTTTTTTTATTATTATTATTTTCGAAATTACTTTTGTAGAATGACTTAAAACTTATTAATATATTTATAAGGAAAGAAAACAGCCATAAATGCTTGGAATGCTGAGCCAACGAATTAATTAACATCAAATTACTGGTGGTTACTCCAGGTTGATACTAAACATTGCTCCTCTATTATGTGGAGGATGGACCAAAAAAAATCTCTTGCAGCTGTTAATTATTTCAATTATTAATTTTACTTAATAATTCATATCCCTTTCCCGACCCCCTGGAGTATGTTACAGTATCTACATTTCTTCCTCTCCGTCTCCATTTCTCCCTCACTCCACTTTCAGCACGACAATCCATCACTCCACAAGGTTACTGGCTTCAGGAGAGAGGTTTGGGGGTTTTTTTATTATTATTATTTTATTTTATTCTTTATAATCGACAGTCATTTCCTCAGAGAAATGCCCCCAGTAAATACCTGCTCGAGAGAAACGATAATAAATCCTTAAAGGTGAATTTTGCTGCTCTTTCCCCCTCACGTGCTGCCTTTAAAGAATAAAAAAAATAATATGTCTTAAAAAAAAAATAAAACCGCCCTCTGAGAGCCCAAATCCTTAATAGTACATACATGGAGAGTGAATTACGAATAAATCCACTTTAAAGGCAAGCAGGGAGGATTTTTTTAAGCACCTTTTAGGCCTGGATTAAGGTTCTCAGCATCGCCCAAGGCTGAGCTTGGTCCAGGGACCCTTCCCAGCGATGGCCCCGAGCCCAGGGAGCAGCAGAGAAAGGGACACAGGCACGAGGGGTCATTAAGGAGATTTATTAATGGACTCATCCAGAGAAACTGTGGATGCTCATCCCTGGAAGTGCTCAAGGCCAGGTTGGACAGGGCTTGGAGCAACCTGGGCTAGTGGAAGGTGTCCCTGCCCATGGCAGGGGGTGGAATGAGATGAGCTTTAAGGTCCCTTCCATCCCAACCCATTCTGGGATTCCCACATCTTCCCATCACGTTGCTGATCTGAAGGGATCCCTTTCCCCCAGGAACTGGCCACTGAAATTTTGCCTTCTACTTCATTTTCATCTTTCTCTGGTTGGAAACTCAGGAAGAAGAATTTAATTGGGCAAGTCTAGACTTAAGTACCTGTTCTGAGGATGTATTTTTTTATCAATATGCCTGAAACTGCAGTAACTCAACACTTCAGCATCATGTGGAGACACATTTTATAAAAGCATTTAGTGACAGGACAAGGGGGAATGGCTTCCCACTGCCAGAGGGCAGGGATAGATGGGATATTGGGAAGAAATTCTTCCTTGGTGAGGGTGGTGAGGTCCTGGCACAGGTTGCCCAGAGAAGCTGTGGCTGCCCCTGGATCCCTGGAAGTGTCCAAGGCCGGGTTGGACGGGGCTTGGAGCAACCTGGGCTAGTGGAAGGTGTCCCTGCCCATGGCAGGGGTGGAACAGAATGATCTTTAATGTCCCTTCCAACCCAAACCATTCTGTGATTCCCACATCTTCCCATCACGTTGCTGATCTGAAGGGATCCCTTTCCCCCAGGAATTCCTCATTAGGTGAATAGAGCCCTTAAAATACAAAAGGATTTTAAAAAAAAATATACTCACAGCATTTTCCTATTTTATCCCTCTTTCTCTCCCAGTTTTCAAGCACTCAGCATCTGCCTTTTGGAGCTTTTGTGCTCAACCACCTTGAATAGAGACTTACTTCAAAGGCAAAAGGAAAGTTGGGATTACAGCAGGACTCTTCTATCAGCCAGAACATCAGGAAAACTGGCTTTGCTTTGGGAGATGGGAAAATATTGTGTGGGTGAGGGTGTGCAGCTCCTGAAGAAAAGCCCTGTCACCCCCCAAAGGGAAAGGGTTGGAAAAATGGGGGGAAAAAATCAGAACTTTAAGAAATATATATAGATTCACATTCCTATCTATGTATTTTTTTTCCATAAACCAGTTTAATCCTACAAACCCTTGTTGCATTTGGTGCTGGGGGGGTGTTCAGGGTTGTCCCAGAATTTGGGATTGATCCACAGCATCATTTTAGCTCGTGCCACCAAACTGCCTGCTGCTGAGTTTATCTGGAAATTAATTTCCAGATCAAAGGGAGCCTCTTTAATGACAGAATACAAATGGGGGTTGGTGGAGGATGGAGAAAAGAATGAAAAACCCCATGGCCCTGGGATATTTCTTGCTGTCGAGGGGATCCATAATTCTGATGTGGGTTTTGGGGAGGAGAAAGGAGGAATTTGGTGTTAACTCTGGGCAGAGAGTCCCAAATTTGATTCCAGGCAGGAAACGTTTAAGGAGAAGCGAGAGCTCCCCACCCTAAAACACAACAAAAGCCCTCATCTATTGATCTTCTCCCTTGATCTAAAGGGGAGAGATAAAATGTCGTTTGATGCTCTTTGCTGATCTCTGGAGGGCAAATCAAGTCCCAAACGAGGGCAGCAGCAGGCACAGAGATACAGCTGCAAAAGAGACACTCCAGCAAATAAACAGGACTGTTGGTTTAGGGCTGTTTCTGGGGGGAAAGGGAGGGAGGGGAGAGGTCACTTTCAAAACATGGTTTTTTTATTAATTCACCTATTAAATGTGAATAACAAACACTGATTATTTGCTGGATGGCCTGACTGGTATTTGCATATTTTCCAAGGGGATAACAACAATTTAGAGCCTAAATATGACAGCTGGGTGGCTGATACTCCGCTGGTGAGCCCCAAAATGGCCCTGCCTTCCCACAGCATCACTTTTCCAGGGATGCCCAAGTGCATGGCAAGAACAACCCAAGCTTCTCTCACACCCCTGCCAGGCAGCAGGTAAAAATCAGTCCCGTTTTGAACAGCTGGGGAAACTGGGGCAACACAAATGGGCAACGATTTGCCCGTGCTGGCTCAATAATGTGGATATAAAAGGGATCTGAGACCACTTTTCCCGTGTAAAGCACTAAAGCTCCCTCCCTCCCCAAGAGGCTCTGAATAACTGTGTCACTTTTCCTGCAATTTGCAGAGGCCACACGCTGTTCCTCTCTTCCCCTTGCTCCCACTGATTGGCGTTTCCATCCCGGCAACGTGGTGCTTTTCCATTCTCCCAGGGAAATGTGGCTCTTTAGGGGCTTGTTCTTCAACAAGGAGAGGGTTGGAAAGCAGAGGGCAAAGCCCAGCAGCCCCCGCTTGGACCCAGACCTACAGGAAATCTGCATTTTCCTCCAGTTTCCCCGTTTTTTTCCTTTTTTCCAAGCACAGAGCCACACACACCTTGTAGCACGATGATGGGTGATCCCATTCCTGCAATTCTTCTCCCACCATCAGCTCATCTCCGACTTCTCACCACCTTGTTGATGCAGGGAACCAAATCCTGACATCTTCTCCCTGGATTAAACACCATGGCTTTGCCTTGTCCTGCCTGGCACAACCTTGGATTCCAACCCAGCTCACTGGATACAACCCTAAAATCAGAGTTACCCCAGGGTTTTCTGCCCCTCTGGCCCCAAAGCTGCTCCCTAACAGGGGACAATGTGCACAGCACCAGGATCATCATCCAAAATTAGCTCTTCCAACACATGCAAACAACAAACTGGTCCCACACAGTTCCTCCAGACCCACTTTCCTTTAAGGAAAGGGCTGGGTTTTGGTAGCTGGCTCTTTTTTTTTTATTCCCCCTCTTTTTCCTCTTAGGCCTGGATGGTTTAATGAGCGTCCTTTTGACCTAGGAAACTTAGTTTTAATTTTCATCCCTTTATCCGGAGAACAATGTGTCCTGGGGGCATCTTTGAGCACAATGTACACTTTCATCATCAAAACAAATGCTAGAAATACCCATCTGCCACGTTATCAGAGCGTGTTGGCTCAGTGAGCCGGACACCGCTTAGGGGACAAGGGAGGCTTTTACTCTTCTCAAAGTCATGAGCGCTCCCTCTAAGCTCTTTAGCATTAGAGATTCCTGTGGAGACGGGTATTAGAAGCTCCATTTCTTTTTTCCCCAGTCAGGAATGATGGGAGATGGAGCGTTCTTTGGAGATTTCTGTCCTACGGGGGAGAAAACAAGAGCGGATCCTCTGTCAGTCATCCTGGTGGGTGCCTTGTAGGGTCTTGGGAGCACGTTGATCCCTGGGTGATGCTGCTCAGAGGGAGGGATGGAGCAGAAAGCTGGATCCAAAGGCAAGGACTCAGCTCCCAGCTGAAGGTTACCCAGGGTGGGCAAGTATCCAAGAATGCTCCGCCTCAGCTTTCTGTCCCAAAAAGAGGAGTGATGACTGTCGCTGATTTATTTTACCATAGAACCACAGACTGGTTTGGGTTGGGAGGGAACTTAAAGATGACCCCATTCCACCCCCTGCCATGGGCAGGGACACCTTCCACTAGCCCAGGTTGCTCCAAGCCCTGTCCAACCTGGGCTTGGACACTTCCAGGGATGGGGCAGCCACAGCTTCTCTGGGCAACCTGTGCCAGGGCCTCCCCACCCTCCAAGCGATTGCACTCCTGGGTTTGGGTCTCCAGCTGATGTGCACCAGCTCCATTTAACACCCTCCCTTATCCAGACCTTATCCAGGCCTTCCCAGTTCCCCCACCAGCATCCAGATAACCAAGACCATTCCATGCCACGACACTCAGCTTTCTAGGATTTGCCTCCTTCCCCAAACCCACCCTCTCCAAGGAGCTTTGCCAGCTACCGTCTCCTCTCTGTCTCAGACCGGAATAATTTGGAATAAGTTATAATAATAGTAAACATAGTAAAAACAACAACAAATCAAACCTGCTTTGTTACTCCCCAGGCACACACATTTGTCTTCCAAGCGACAAAGTAATCACATTTTTGGGTCTAATTTATGACGTGCATTTCAGTCGGTGCCTTGGGGCGTTATCACAAGTCACAGCCCCAGCACGCCACGGGAGGAATCCAGGCTCTTAAATCCTCACCTCCTTTAGCTCCTCCACCTGCCAACAATTCCAAAGACATCTTTCCCCCTGGTTTGAGCCGATTGCAGCAGAGCCCAGGGATGGCATCCCACCTCCATGGGGGAGAACTGAGCCCCTGGAAGCAACAGCCCCGTGGGAAGGGGCCTCACAAAACCCACTGAAAGCTGAGCTGTGGGTAATTTCCTAAGGAATTTGCATGGAAAAGCAAATTTACCTATTAGATTTCATGTTCTCCCTTCAAAACTTAATGCCCATTGTTACTGTTTATGGGACACTGACACACACACAGAAAACCTTGGAAACATGGAAAAATGCAGTGGGTTCTTCCCTCTGCCATGAGTTCTTCCCAGCAGCCATGTCACCCAGGCAGCAGTTGGAACACAAGGTGAGGGCCTTGCTGAGAGGGATGAGTAGCTGGATCTTGGGGGAATTTGGGGCATGGCTCAGCACCTTCCTGGCTGAATCTGGAAGGATGGAATGGGAAGGTACGAGGCCCCTGGAGCAGTAAAACTGTACCTGCTGGCAGCTGACCACTGCCCAGCCTTTCCCTCTACACCAAGGAGGTATCAGAGCTTCCAGGAGAGATTTCCATGCTCAGGGAACTTCCATAAAGGAAGAAAAGGGCTTTTCCCCTATTTTGGCCATGAGTTCACCTGTGCTGCTGGGATTTTCACACAGCAAGTATCAGTTTGTGCTTAACTCGGTGAAGAAGGAGCACAGTCACCCCTACATGGGGCCAGAATAAGCACCGAGCCTCTGCCAGGCCGGGAGAGGGGAAGGAAATGTGATGGGGGCTGTGATTTCCTCCCCTAAGATAACACTGAAGAAATCTCCCCCTCAAACCAGAATAATCACATTTCTTGCCAAGGAGCACAAGCCCTGTGGCAGGTCGGGGATGGATCTCAAGAGCTGACATGTCTCTCTGCCGTCTTCAGCTGATGAAGTGTCAAATGAGATGGAACAGAAAGTGAGACCCATCTGGGGAAGCTCCAACAGGCTGATTGATACCAGGAGGAGGAGGAGGAGGAGGAGGGTGAAGTGACTGGAGCACCACAGGGAGCTGCTGCCGCTCACTCCCGTGCTCAGCAAGGTGATGCCAAGGGGCAATTTTGGGCTGGCCAGCCCCGAGCATCATGATCATTTCTCCTCTTCCTCCTCCTCCTCCTTCTTCTCTTCCTCCTCCTCTCCCACTGGCCAGGGTGATGTGGGAGCAGCCCTGGGAATTGTCAGTGCAGTCAGCACTGACAGCACTCACAGTCCTCACCACAAACAGCAATGATCATTAATTACTGTCCTGATTCATTAGCACAGGGGGCCCTGGGCAGGCTCCTCTGGAGCTGCCAGGTGGCTCAGGGGGCTGTGGGTGCAGGGCTTTTCAGGGTGGCTGGTTTTGAGTATTGGGATCAGCGCTGGGATTTTTAGCACTGCAAGAACAGGGAAATCCATGGCTCTCATCCCTGGGTCACGCTGACTCCCCAAATCCCCACACAGCCCCTGGGCTAAGGGCTGCAATGGAAACAGGGAGGGGATGGACATGTGCTGGGAAGAGCAATAATGCACCTGGGGATCACTGGAGGGGTTTAATGAAGCTACACCACCAAGAAATGGGGGAGTTGGTAGAGAGGAGAGGACACATCCCCTACCTTTGCCCACAGGATCTGCATCCCACACAGGGATTAAGGAATTTCCAGCCTGACCCCTGAACTGTCACAGCTCCCTCCACCCCAAAAGGCCATCAGCTGCTCCAGAAAAGCAGAGGGTGACCTTCCAGGTGTGGGTGGATGAGTTTTCCTAAAGGACCTTATGGAATTTGGTCCCGAGTTAATGGAAATCCCCTTCCAGCTCAAGGAGAGACCTTGTGCCTGGGGGTCTGGATAGTCAGGGACTGAGGCAGGGCACAGGACCCACCACATGACCAAAACCCTACTCACAGAAAGCCAAACATACATAGCCATGAGGTGCTGTGTTTCATGATACCCTTTAATAGGATCAGCAAAACAGGGCCAGCATATAAAATACAGCTGCTTAGGAGATCACAAAAAATACTTTAATCTGCAGTGGCTCCTCACCTCCAGGGGCATGTGAACTGGTACACTCTATGTGCTTATTTAGCTGATCCTGTTAAAAAGGTATCAGAATAAAGCAGAGGGGGAAAAGAAAAGAGAACCCTTCGTTGTGTGAACTGAGCCAGAGAAAACTTTCCCTCTAGCAAGACTCTGGCAAAAATCCCAGTCCCACTCCACTGGTGCTTTGAAATACAAACAGGAGGATCTGCTGGTCCTAAAGAGCATTTCCCACTGCCCCGGGGCTCGCTGCCCATGGAGAGGTCCTGGAGATGCTCCTTGGAGCATCCTTGGAATAGTCATCAGAGCCTATGCAAGGAAAAGCCGGGAGAGAAGGCAAGAGGGAGATGTGAGAAAGCAGAAGCATCCTGACCACAGGGAAGCCTCGATGGGCAAGTGCCTTGGAAGGAATAAAGCACCACAGATTTTGTGTCCAGCCTGGAAAGGAAGGTCCCCTGTCCCCATCCCTGGGTCAGAGCTGCAGAACAGAGCCCGAGGGCAGGGGCAGAAGGACTTTGTCATGTAGCAACACTGTGGGAGAGCTGGGAAGGAGGGAGCAGTGCCAGGCTGGGGAAGGATGCTCAGCAAAGCCACTGCCTGATAGAGACATCACAGAGCCCTGTGCATGAGGGAGAGAGGCAAGAGCTGCCTCACAGGGCTAAAACCAGGGGGAAAAGCCACAAAGGAAGGCAAAGACAAGATACAAAACCAGCTTTTGGCTACCCTGTGTAAGTTATCCAGCACTGGTGGGAGGCAGGAAGGGCAAATCCCTGCTCTGGAAGGGTTTGCTCCCCGCCAGGTTTGCTCCAGCTGCTGTCACCCAGCTCCTTCCAGCCTGTTGCTGTTGACTTTTTTATTCAGGATCTGTGGTTTGGTCAGCTCTACACAGCAAAGGCAGTAAAGCAAAGAGCTGAGTGAGGTGTGAGAGGCACAGTGAGGTGAGATGGCCATCGGAGCCCCAGGCACCACACAGCCCTGGGATCAGCTGATGGGAAAACAGAGCCATTTCTCCAGCATCTCCTGCTGCCCTGCAAAGAGCCCAGCAGTGAATTTCAGGGAAAAAAAAAAAACAAACCAAAAAAAACCAGACAAAAAACCAAAACAAGGCAAACCCCAAAAGGTACCTACAGGGTTCCCTCATTTCGTGTGAAGAGATGGGATCCACAGGCCAAAGGACCTTCAAAGTGTGAGGGGACAAGAGCCTCAGGATGTTTCTCACACATGCTTCCCACAGGGGTGGAGTCCAGGAGCCTCAGTGCCAGAACCTGTGCCCAAAGTTCTCACTGGCAATATTCCCACCAATCACAGCTCCTGGTACGATTTGGGGAAGAGGAGGAACCTACCTTGAAACCACCAGCACACCAGCAAAGAACCTTCTGCTTGTTGAGCCCTCAACACCAGTAAATCCCCCCTAAGGAGAAGGTTAACAGCCTTATTTTGGGGCAAGTGAGGTTTTGGGGCACAACTTGCCCAACATTATCCCAAATCCCTGCACCAGACCCATGAGCTGGAACTGGCTCTTTGATTTAGCCATATTATTCCTTCAAGGAGACACATTGCAAAACACCCAGCCTGGACTGAGGAATGACCAGGACCCCTCCTGCCCGGCCCTGTCCCCATCCTGGGCTGGGCTGGTGGGAGTCAGTGCTTGGGGCCAATTCAGCCCCAATTTCTTCCCCCAGACGGGAATCAAATTGAAAACCCTGCAGCTGTGGCCCTCACACCACACACCACGTGGGATCCAGGGACAGCAGCGCCGGTGCCTCCAGCCCTGACCTTTATTTTCCATTAATGGAGCCGGGTGAGTGTCGCCTGTGTTTGAAGCTGCATAAAATGAACTGAAAATAAGAGGGATAAACAGCAGCAGTTAAGGCTCTTTTCCACACTCCCACACTCCCCCCCTTTCCTTTTCTCCTGGAGGAATGCTGAACCAACTGCAGCAAAGTTCTTGACACGCAGGGAGGTGCTCCCATGCCCAGCTGACTCACTGGGAACCAGCTCCCTGCCAGCTGCCTGAGCAGGGAAGACAAACCCCGAGGAAAAGTGGCTCCACGGGGGGAGGTCTGCAAGTCCCCACATGTCAGAAAGCATCTGGTTCAAGTGTGAACAGGACAGAGCCATCCCATCCCCCTCTGGAGAAAGATGGAATTAAAAATAAGTGAGCATTCCCTGGGTGGAAAGGGAAGGAAAGGAATGGGAAAAGGGGAAAATGGTGTTGAGGCAATAATTTAATACCATACTCTGAGCAGGTGCCATCCACCCATGGATACAATTTTCCACCTTAACTGGGGTATTTTATACCCCTACTCCTGTAGCTCATTGAGCATCACTTTTTTGGTGAAGCCCATAGAGAAATGAGGGTTCTCTTTGGGAAGAAATCCTTCCCTGGGAGGGTGGGAGGCCCTGGCACAGGTTGCCCAGAGAAGCTGTGGCTGCCCCAGCCCTGGAAGTGTCCAAGACCAGGTTGGAGCAACCTGGGCTAGTGGAAAGTGTCCCTGCCCATGGAAAGGGGTGGAACTGGATGATGTTTAAGGTCCCTTAAACACAAGCCATTCCATGATTCTTCCATAACCTCCACGCTGAGGAAGCCAGAGGAGCTGGAAGGCTCCAGTGGGAAACAGCACCACCAGAACAGCTCTCACTTGGACTTTTCCACACCCAAACTGCCATCAGAGGGAAAGGAGCCAGCTCCAAACTTTTAAAAACATTAACCTTCGCTGGTATTTGCAGAGCAAACAGGGACCTCGCACAGATTAAATGGCAGCGTGTTGCTTCCTTCTGCTATTCCAGTTTTAGGGAGCCAGGTTTAGGATTCCAGTGCATGCTGGGCTAGGCTGCTAACCCTTTAATACTTTAAATCCAAGCTCATCTCTCAGCCAGGCCTTTAATTTAACTTTAGCTGGATAGCTGCCCCATGTTTAATAAATAACTATTGACTATTTAAAGAGCACCTGGGTTGAGGTTTCCCACCTCAGGCTGGGTACACACGTGCAAATACACAGTGCCTGTTACTGCCTTATTAAACCTTAGTCCTAGGCATCAGCTTAATAGCCACTTGCTATTTAATTAGCCAGGGAGTTCAAGGCTTGTTGGGGAAAAAAAATTAAATACTAACAGGACTAGATCTGACAGACCTGGGAAACAGCTCCTCCTTTCTCTTTGCTGTCCAGAGAGGAAATGGCCATCAGGGAGGGATCAGAAATCCCAGAATGGGTTGGGTTGGAAGTGGCCTTAAAGCTCATCTCATTCCACCCCCTGCCATGGGCAGGGACACCTTCCACTAGCCCAGGTTGCTCCAAGCCCTGTCCAACCTGGCCTTGGACACTTCCGGGGATGGGGATTCCCAACCTCTCTGGGTGACCCCTCAGAGGTGTGGGGAGGGTGAGGCTCCACCTGCCCCATTGTCCCCTTTGACCCAGCACAGGGGGGGGCTGAAAAGCCTGTGAAGAAGCCCCAGGACACCACCCACGGGGCCACCAGCCCCACGTGGCTGCAGGGTCAAGCCAAGGGGTGCCCAAACCCTCGTTATCCACAAAAGCAGCCACTGAACCTCTATCTCTACAAAGTTCAAGCCCAGAGCTGCCATCTCTGCATCTCACTCCTAAAATCCCCACAGGAGCACATCGAGCCCTGTGGTTTGCAGCAGGTGCCGTGTGTGCCTCCCCTTCCCTTGGACTCAGCATTCCCATATTTCACCCTGCATGACCAATATTTAAAGGTAAGCTTCCATCACGAGCCAGGAGGATTTATCTCTATGGGTTTCCATTAACAGTAATAAGATGAAGGCAAACAGCCTCATACATTCCACTCTGGCCAGGAGAAATGCCTTCCCTTCATTAGATGTCTGCTGGAGACATGGAAAGGAATGAGCACGGAAGGGGGAAAGAGAAAGGAGAGGAAGAAAAGACATTCCCAGGCTACTTCTAGCCTTGTTTTTGTTGGGAAGCTGGTTGGGATTAGGATCATGGAATCACAGAATAGTTTGGATTGGAAGGGACCTTAAAGCCCACCCAGTCCCACCCCCTGCCATGGGCAGGGACACCTCCCACTGTCCCAGGTTGCTCCAAGCCCCATCCAACCTGGCCTTGGACACTTCCAGGGATGGGGCAGCCACAGCTTCTCTGGGCAACCTGGGCCAGGATGTCATCACCCTCCCAGGGAAAAATTTCTTCCCAGTATCCCATCTAACTGTGCCCTCTCTCCACGTAAAACCCTCTCCCCTTGTCCTGTCACTCTCTGCATTCATGGATTTGGCAAACACCAGCTGGGAGGGCCCAAGGCGGCCCGTTACACCCTCCTCCTCCTCCGTCAGTGCTTGCATTCCCCTTTCTCCCAGCAGACACAGATTCCTGGGTGGACTGGGGCTTATTTTGGCCATTTCTTTGCAGCATTTCTCACTCCCATTCCCTCTGTCCCAGTGGACGGTGCCATCTGCCAGCGCCTCACCCCGACAGCCGATGTTGTCAGCGCCACGCTCGGCGTCACTGTGAAGGTGACACTTTCCAGGGGGCTGCTGGCTGTGGCCTGTGAGTGCCTTCAATTTATGCACAGAGCAACTTCTAAAAAAAAAAAAATAAAATTAAAACGCCACTAGAAGAGACTTTGTAAAAACAGCCATTACAGAGCGCGAGGCTCTCAGATGTTGTTATTGTTGGAGCGAGCCCCAGAGATAAGGGCTGGAATCGGGGCCCTGCTGGGCACTTCACAAACATGCAAAAATCATCCCTCCCTTCAGAAAAGGTCTGTGTTGGCTCTGAATTACAGCACAGACAGAGGAGATTCAGGGCTAAGCCGAATGTCAGATGTCTTATCATGTGTTCCCACCAATAGATGGTAACTCTGAAGCCTACTGACAGCCAGCTAAAAGTCATCTTGGTGTTTTGGTCAACATGCTCAGCTACTCCTTGGCTGAACTCTTCAGCCTTCTGCTTCCTCTCCAAGTAAAGGTCCTTTAGCCCCCTGAAACCAACCCAAAAAAAGTGGTCAGAGAGCACCAAACCCATGAATTAACCCACCCAAAGCTGGGTAGGGCACTAATAGCATGGTCCAACATCCTCTGTATCATCAGTTTCTCCTGCTCTTCCTTCTCACTCCTTGGGTGGACACGGGGTCCAGACAACCTTTGCAAAGCTCCAGCGCTGCTGAACCAAGTCACTGCTTTCCTGACATGACATTTGTTATCCCTAATTACCAGCTTGGCTTCATTTTAAAGTCATTTGCACTGATTACTCTGACTGCTGCCTTGGGTAGTCAATGACTTAGATTAACGGAGCACAGCACACAGAAAAATATTTAAAATATATGTATATTCACCTAAATTCCTTTAATGTCCTGCTTTGCAGTGTCTTGGCTTAA
Source organism: Neopelma chrysocephalum (assembly GCF_003984885.1). Lineage (NCBI taxonomy): Eukaryota > Metazoa > Chordata > Aves > Passeriformes > Pipridae > Neopelma > Neopelma chrysocephalum. The sequence continues at coordinate 4,723,493 of NW_020897800.1, forward strand.
ACTGATGCCCACTTGTGCCTCTAATCTGACACGAGCTCAAAGAGCCTCCTGGCATCAATCCGCTCAATTCCCTTCAGAAATGTGTAAGCCCTCAACGAAGCCCCTTCTTAATCCCCTTTTTTGCCAGTGATTACAGGGCTGGTGTCTCTAACTCAGCCTGGATCAGAGGCCCCACGTCCCCATCGAGTCACCTTTTGCTCCCTTGGCTGCTTGGTGTTGCTCCAGCAGCGTCACCAAGCCCACGGTCACCTCCCCTGGTGTGGTCTGGCAGAGGGTTTGATGTGTTTTACAAACTGCTGAGCCTTCAGGGGAGTTTGGATCCACGCTTTCAAGATTTTCAGGAAAAGCAGCAGACAAGAGAATTGCAATTTAAACCCAAAATAGGGGAGAAAGTTGAAATTCTCAGTGCTAAATTCCACACTGTGGCAAATCCACAGCAGAAAATAAATTCCCTGGATAAGTGTGTGCTTCAAAGATGGACCTCAGGACCTCTCCCATCCCACTGCCATGTACCCCAGGACTCCTCACTGCACCCACTCTCATTTCACCCCACTGAAATCCCTATTGCTGTGCAGACATCCCAGTTCCTGCTCCAGGTGATGTCAGCTCCCCTGAGCTCGCTCCAAAAAGCCACAGATCCCTTTGGCTTCCCAGCTGGCATTGACTTATCCGAGAATCCCAGAATGGTTTGGGCTGGAAGGGACCTGAAAGATCATCTAATTCCCACACCCTGCCACAGGCAGGGACACCTTCCACTAGACCAGGGTGCTCAGTGCTCCACCCAACCTGGACTTGACTCCTGTCTTTCCACGGCCCTCATGTTGGTGGGAGCATCAGGGAATTGGGAAGAGGCTGTGGAAAAGGCTCCGTGGGCGGACAGACAAACAGCCGGGCACGCAGCTCCCCCCGAGCCGGCGCTTCTGCCTCTGCTTCCTGCTGGGCTGGGCTGTCGTGCTTTAGCATGCAACAAACTCCTTCCAGACTTGGCATCGGGAGGAAAAGCAGCTGCAGGAGCCCCGGCCAACTCTCGGCGGGAGAAAACACGCCCGAGGCACAGGTCGTAAACACACGTGCGGAGAGGCTGCTCCGAGCAGGAGCAATTCCAGCTCGGCAGAGCCGGATGGCAGGAAAGCAAACAAATGGCTGACCAGCAGGAGCCTGCTCTGCCCACGGCGTGCGGGAGCTGGGGAGGGCTCTGCCCGGCACAGCCAGGCAGCTGCTTCCCAAAACGGAGGGGATGGGCCTCGGGGATCCAGAAATCCTGTGACACCAGCGTGGGATGGGAGAGGAGGAGGAGGAGAAGGAGGAGGAGGAAGGAGGAAGGTGGAGGAGGAGGAAGGTGGAGGAGGAGGAAGGAGAGGAGATGATGCTGCCGTGTTGAATGGTCAGTGTGTTTGCACAGGGCCAGGGATGATGTGGCGCTGGCTGGAGAAGTGACCCACACCTATAAGGAAAATCCCTGAGATCCAGCCTGGGGATACAGTGGAGACACCCTGGGATGGGCTGGGATGGCACAATGCCCGTTAGGGGTGCAGTGTTTCCCACAGAGAGGGTTGGGAAGCCCAGGATAACTCCATGTCCGGCAGCACCGGAGAACATCCCCTCACCCCTTCTCCCAGCAGCCCTTCGCTGCTCCCACTTCCCACCCCGTCAGCACCTGCACTGCTGCAATGAGTTCTGTCAGTCCTCAGAGCCCTGCAAGTGGGGACAGAAGGGCTTCACCGCCAGCCAGGCAGGATCACAGAGCAAAGGAGGGAGCAGAAGAGGTGGAGGGCCAAGCCAAAGCACCCGCACAGGCACCGCAGCCCGGCCCCAGGATGCTCAAGGTCAGGGAGGAGTTGCAGCTCCGCGTCGCAGCCGCGCTCCGAGAAATCACGTTCCCCCAACTTATCTCTTCTTTTTTCCCAAATCTTCAGCCGAGATGATGGGCTGAGAGCGGGGAGGATGCAGGGTGAGGACCACGGGCCTCTTACACGGCTCGTTTTCGCCATCTAGTGCTCAGCTCTCCACCGACGATCCCACCGAAGCGATCCCACTCCTTCCACTGAAATCCAGCCGGATCATTTCACAAGTACAGAGCTATGCAGAATAAAAACCCGCATTTCCAAGGCAGTTCAGACCTGGCCCCTGTGCAGCTGAAGCCCCAGAGCAGGACATGGTCATAAATACTCATATTTTAGCCACTTTCAAGGAGGTTTTTTTTTAAAAACTGAACTGAGCAGTCCCATATTGGCACAGAAAAGATTCAGGGAGGACACACAGTTTTCAGTCCATGAAACTTCATTTTCTTCTCCTGCTTCCCATGCCCCTTTTCCTTGGCTTTGAGAAATCACTGGGAGTGCCTCAGTTTCCCCAAGCAGAGGAAAACTTCTCTCTTTAACAACACAAGGAAAATCATCTCTGGTCAAACCTCATCAGTACGCTGGGAATTGTAAGGGAGCGAAGTCGCCAATGTCTTCTGGAAGGATAAATGCCCGATTGGATGATGTTTTCCGTGAGATCCACGCAAAGGAAAAGCAGATTTTGATGTCCACCAGTGTGTCCTCCATCAGCACAGATATTTGCAAACTCCTTGATAGGGAAAACACAGCGAGTCCTTCCTGAGGCCCAGGGGTAAAATGCCGGAGCAGGTGTGGATTTTCCATCCCTGGAAGTGCTCACAGCCAGGTCAGACAGGGCTTGGAGCAACCTGGTCTAGTGGAAGGTGCTCCTGCCCATGGAAGAGGGTTGAGCTAGATGACCTTTATAGGTCTCTTCCAACCCAAACCATTTGATGATTCTGTGACCCTGTCTGGGGAGGAGCACAGTGGATGCTCCAAAGAGCAGGAAGAACAGTCCCAGCCCAACGTGGAGCTGCAGCAGGGACCACATACACCAGAAAATGCTGAACCAGAGCTCACCCCCCACGCTGAGCCTGTTTCTCCCTGCAGGATGCTCAGCTGCTGCAGGCAGGGCAGTGCTGCCCAGGGAGGGTGGTCTCCAGCAGCCCCTGATGTCCCCAAAGTGCCACCAGGCTGCTTTGCCGTGCTGCAGGAGGGCATTGCCATCTGCTGACAAGCCACAGCCCTGCATGCTCCTGCAGCACGCCTTGCCTGCTCCTGCTGCTGCACAGGCAGGGCCTTCCTGCTTCCCTCCTGGCACTGCTCCCACTGGGGATGGAGCCCAGCAAGCCCCTGGGGTGGCATCCAGTGTCCCAGGCAGGATGATGCCCCTGGCCCAGGATGCTGCCCGGCCCCATCCCAGTGTGGGAAAGGCAGCCCCATGTACAGCAGCAGCTTCCACTCACGAGTGAATAATCAGCTTATTACAGATTCAGATAGAAAATCATAATATTTGCTAATCACAATATTAATTTCTTGCTAATTGGCTGCCTGATGGCACAGGCAGAGCAAGGGGGCACCAGCTGGCTGCTGAGGCAGTGCCTTCCCTGGCTGCTGCACAGCACCAGAGCTTTGGGCTTCCTCCAGCAAAGTCAGGGGCAGAAGTCGAGGTCCCCAATTCCCAGGATGGGAACAACTTCCAGCCTTTCTTGCCAGAGAGATCCTCACCCTCCACTGCCCTGAGAGCAGGAGGAGGGGAAGGGGTCAGGATGAGGGCAGGGAAGCTGGGCTTAAACCACAACCCCATAATGAATTGGGAGAGGAGCAAAGCAGAGGACCCAGAAGCTCTGAGCAGCATCTCAACACTTGCACCTTCTTTTTTTTTGCAGCATCCCACTGTGAAGGCGACACCACCACTCCCCCCCATCCCATTTTAGGACTGTCCCCATGTCCCCTCCCTTGGGGACAGGGTCTGGGGAGGAGAGTGGCAATTCTGCCCCCTTCACAGGTAACCCTTCCGCGTGCTGCCTGTGTGACATTATGCAGGTTGGATGCCAGGCAAGGCTGATCACAGAGTCATTGCTGCTGCTGCTGCTAATGAGGCCCTTAGGCTAATTAAAAAGACGAGTAGAACACAAAAACATAATGAGGAGCCAGTTTATCAGTCAATCGGAGGACATGAATACGCCAATAAAAGTTTGAACTACCTCCTTGCTGCCAGCACCCCGGCCTGGCCCAGCCCCGGGCTGGAGGGAGACCAGACTCCACTAAACGGTTTTGTGCTTTCCAGCTGCTGGCCGAGGGCAAAACGGGGGGATGAGAGGCCGGGAGGAGGTGTGCAGCCTCCTCTGTGCCCACCGGGCACGGGGCTGTTTGCTTGTACTGCTCAGAGGATGCAGGGTTCGAACAGCACCTGAGAGAGGGGTGTGGGCATCTCATCCTCTTTGGAGCTGGAGAGCTCCGGGAAGTCCAGAGGGACATTGAGGGAGCCCTCAGACCCAGCCCTGTGTCCCCACACTCCATGGGCATCACACTTGGCACCCACTGGATGTTTCAAGGCTTTTCCCTGGCCACCACCAACATCCACGTGTGCAGAGCTGCTCAGATCCCTGCTCTGGATCCATGAGGATGAAGGATGCTGTGGGAGCCTCCTTCTAGCCAGGTCCCTCAGGGCTGTGGTCCCCTCCCCCGGGTTTCACATTAGCCTCTAACCGGGCGGAACAAACGGGCAGGAGAGGCTGCAATCCCACTGCCAGTGCACGATTCTTGTTATTAATATTATCATTATCATTATGACTGTCCCCGTGGCAGGCTCGGGGAGTGACGGTGGGAAGACGAACACCTCAAGTGAACCACGGAGCTGGCAGTGCCTGGTCACACGCCAGAGGCACCCAGAAAACATGGAAAGGTCCTGCCTGGCCCCAGCTGGGGGTTCCAGCATCACCCCCAGCCGGACACCCAGCCCCGCTCCCTGCTCCTCCAAGCCGAGGACACAGCCGGGAACTGGTTTTGGGGGTGGTTTTGGGGGTGGTTTTGCTGACGAATTCCTTTCACAGACTTCCTCACTCAGCCCTCCCGCTCGGCTTGTGGATGAACCGGGAAATCTCTGGGGCGTCTTTGTGCTAAACAAATGTAAACACTTCTACCTAAACAGCAACAGCTGGAGCTGCCGTGTCTGGGCACCCCAGGGCACCCACAGCACCGGCACAGCCGGCACGGGCAGGGAGAGAGGGAGGGAGGATGCGAGAGGACTGCAGGAGGGTTGGGAATGGGAAGGGGCAAAGCGGCATGAGAGAGAAGGATGGGGGGAAAGGAGACATCCAGTGGAAGGGGAGAATTTGGGAAATCGCCCCTTCTCAAACCTCTCCGCGGGCACTCAGTCACTGCCTGCATGTCCAAGCGCCTCATTTCCCAAGCCATCTCCTGATTATTGCTGTGCCTCACGTTCCCTCGCAGCAGAGAAATTCCAGATCTATCAGCGGAGCTGTCGGAGGCTCCTCCCGAGCTGCGATTCATCACAGGAGGCAGACGCTTTGCAAGAGGAGGTGATAACGCTCCATTCGAGGTCCCTGTCCCCAGAGCTGGGGCTGGTCTGTCCCCGGAGCTGCTCCCCACACCCAGATACTGAATTGGCAGCGGCCACCCGGGCAGGGGACAGCTGGCACGGGCTGGCTCTGCCTGCAGGAGATGCTCCCTGCAGTGCCCTCCTTCAGCCCAGATGCAAAAATTTCCTTTTTTTTAGATTATTTTCAGCACTTTCCTTTTGTACCACCCCAGAAACTCCATGTCATTAACCCCACCAATGCACGGTCACTCCCTAATTACACCCCTGGGGGGTCCAGACCCGCCAGACCCTTCCCCCTGCATCTTCCAGTACCTAAAGAGGGATCACAAGAAGCAGGTAGAGCGACTTTTTACAAGGGCGTGGAATGATAGGACAAGGGGGAATGGTTTTAAACTAAAAGAGGAGAGATTTAGGTGGGATATTGGGAAGGAATTCCCTGTGAGGGTGGGGAGGCCCTGGCCCAGGTTGCCCAGAGAAGCTGTGGCTGCCCCATCCCTGGAAGTGTCCAAGGCCAGGTTGGACGGGGCTTGGAGCAACCTGGGACAGTGGGAGGTGTCTCTGCCCATGGCAGGGGGGTGGAACGAGATGGGTTTAAGGTCCTTTCCAACCCAACCCATTCTGGGACTCTACGACTCTCATTTGGGGCGGGGGGGAGCCCCCAGTCTCCTCTTGGGGGACCCCTCTGCAGCCCCAACTCCGCTCCCCCTGCGTGCCAGGCAGGCTCCGAAATGGAGACGCTAATTAAATTACACCGCCAGCCAAAACTGCTTCGTCAAGTAAATAAATAAATAAAAATTAGAAGGTCATCAAAGTTGTGTTTGGAGACCATCGCATTAGCATACATCTGCATAGTAATGAGGGGAAAAAAGGGCCATTTAAAGAGAGCTGGTAATTTAGCCAGCCAAGTAAACTTCATTACCTTTAAGTAGCGCCCGCGACAAGCACTAATTCACACCTTTAACGACCCTGGCACAGATGGCAGAGAGGGCCGGGGGAAGGCAGGGGCAGCCAAGGTGCCCCGGACCCCCGCGGGGCTCCAGTCAGTGCTTGGGGGTCGCAGCGCCGTCTCCGAGCACCCTCAGCACCCACCTGGGCCGGGGACTGTTAGTGCGGGGGGGTGTCGATGCCAAAACTTCGCGTTCTGGGGGTGCAACAGCCCGACCGTGGCATATGGGGGGGTTTGCTTCAGCTCCTGCATCCCACCGGGGGCTGAGCTCCCTCTGAACCCCCCCGCCAGAGCACAGCAAACCGCTCCAGCTCCGCACCAGTGCCACCAGTGTCACCAGTGCCACGTCTGGCGCCGCAGAGGCAGGTGGGGAGGAAAATGGGAGAAACGGGGCTGCTCCCTTCCTGCCTTCGGATACTCCAGCACCCCGCGCATCCTCCCAAGCATTTGACTCCTTGTAGTACCCGCCGGAGCCGGGCGAGGCCCCCACAGCCCCGCGGTCCCCTCCCTGCCGCTCCTTTAGATGCAGCATCCGATTTCTTCAGGCTGTTATGTGTGTATTTATTTCCAATGGGGTCAGGAGTACCAAGGTTGTAAAATAACACCTTTTCCCTTGTTTTCTCCCCGGATCTCACACGAAGTCAATTATCTCCCGGAGGCTGTGCTCCCTGCTCGGCTCTGCCTTATCAGCCACCCCAGGGGGGCAGAAAACCGGGCTGGGGGATGAAGGAGAGATGGGAAGAGGGAAAACACAACCTCCTGATGGGGATTTCAAGCCTCCAAAATGACAATTCCTTGCGAAAGGCAACCGGCAGCACGTGAGTGCTTTGGGAGCCACTGGCACGGGAAGCCCAGCTGGGAGGGTTGCAAGCGCCTTCCAGGTCTTGCTCCCGCACTGAATCCCACCTCCAGCTGTATCCAGAAGTTAAATTGCCACCCTCTGGTGGGCAGCAGGAGGGGAAATGGGATACACGCATCCCCAGGATATGTGGCAGTGCTGTTTTTTAGCACAGGGCTGTTTGTCCTGAACCTCCTTGCAGAGATTCCCCCCTTCCCCTTGTGGCCTCCTTCCCGGGGATTCAGCACATTTTTCCTTTGGGCTCCATCCTCAACCCACGGAAATCAGAGATTGCTTTATTGGACTCCCAGGGCTCTGGAGAAGGGCTCGAAAAGGCAGAGAGCCACAGCAGGAACATTACAGGAGAAGACACCGGCTCACTCAGCACGTCAGGATCCCGTCTGGGAATTCCAGGTTCAAGCCCCCCTCTCACAGCCAATGTAACTGAAACCTTGTCCATGAAGCCAGGACAACATCCTCATTTCCTCCTTCCCCCTCCCCTTCCCTTCCCGGTATTTCTAAGGAGCCTTTTTCGCCCTGTCTCATTTCATTCCTCATCAGGTGCTTTCCCAGCGCATAATCCCGGCTCGTCAGGCAGCCCTTGCAGAAAGGAGTAAATCCTGTTTGATCCAGTCCTGTGCACTTTGAACATGCAGAGGAGCACCTGAGGCAGAAACACGGTTCCCGGGTGCGGGGGGCGCTGGGCTCCTTAATTACTCGGCCCCGAGTCCTTGAGCTGCGGTAGAAGCGCTTTAACACGGTCATTTCTCAGCTTATTTTCAGCCGCTTTCTCCCTCTCTCTTTAACTCAAGCACCGGCAGAACGAGCCAACAATTGACGGAAAACAATAACAACGTTTTTAACAGACAAGGTCGGGGTTATTTCTTTGCTCTCTCCCCTTCATGAGACAACAGAGAGGATGATGGTGATGATTACTGCGGATTTCACGCCCTGATTGAGGGCCTACGATGAGCTGAGATCATTCATTGACTGGGTTCAAACTGAAATGAGGGGAAATTCAGGTTAGATACACAAAAGAAATTGTTCTCTGAGAGGGTGGAGAGGCCCTGGCACAGGTTGTTCAGGGAATTTGTGGCATCCTCATCCCTGGGAGTGTCCAAGGCCAGGTTGGATGGAGCTTGGAGCAACCTGGGCTAGCGGAAGGTGTCTCTGCCCATGGCAGGGAGTGCAAAGAGATGATCTTTAAGGTCCCTTCCAACCCAAACCATTCTGGGATTTTCTGATCAGATTCTATATTGGCATAAGAAATTGGGTGAGAGACAGGGGGATACTGCGTGTTTCAGCCTCCAGGAAAAGATGTTTATGGATTTGCTGCAGGCTGTGTGCTGGGACAGGACCGGATAACTGGGATCACCAGCGAGCTTCTTAACCACAGAGGGCTTTCACGTCGCCATCCACATCACATTCCCACCCCCAGGAGTTAAGCAGGTTGGACACGGACCGCCGAGATGGGGAACAGAATAAAAAGAGTTGAACTGGCGTGACTTAATCTGAGGCAGCCCCCAAAACACCCTCTTGGTGCACAGCTACACCTGGGGTATTGGATTTATTTTTCTTTGTGTTGTGTTGACTGGACCCATCTCCGAGCAAAGCAGCTGGAGCCGGACCAACACGGTCAGACAGACACTTAGAAGCAGCACAGATATTATTATGAAGTATCTGCGTTGCCACAACACATGGTTGGCCCCATTACGGCACTTTCTGAGCACCTCGTAATTACAGATGCTGTATCCTCGCAACCCTTTGCGAAGGCAAAGCACCACTATTGCTTCCCATTAACAGCCCGTGATCTCCGATCCGGGAGGCAAAGAGACAAAATAACCCTTACACAACGCTGGAAGTGCTCAGCAAGATCTGCAAAAGCATCAGTGCAAGTGCCTGACTCGTTCTGCTCCTTGGATAAAAACCGCCCAGGGCATCAAAACTAAACCTGGTCACCCGCGGCCCTGACTTAAAAATCCTCCAAGAAGAGCATCAGGAGAAAGCAGAGCCCTGGAAGGTCATCCCGTCCACCAGATCCATCCCACCCACCCTGGCAGCTGCACTGGGAGGTGACAGGGTGGCACTGGTGATGCTGCTGGGTTAAAACGGGAGGCAGCCACTGCTTCTCCTTCCATCCCTCACCAGACACTCTCCCTTGCCTTTCATCTCCATCCCTTCCTGGGTACCTCTTCCTTGCCTTCTCCTTCCATCCCTCCCCTTCTCCTTCCACCCCTCCCTGGATTCCTCTCCCATCCCTTCTCCCCAGCCCCACCAGATCCCCGAAACCTTTTTCCCCAGCTGCTGCCAACGAAAGACACTTCACCAGACCAAGTTGTGTTGCAAAGTAATTGCAGCTGGAAGGCAGAGCCGCCGCCGCGCCCAAGCACCGGGCGCTGCCGCTTTGAAATCTGCGAGAAGAGCTCCGGAATACGTTGGGAATAAAAACAACAAAGCAGAAAATTGGGACAAGCCGCACTAATACAGTGGAGGTGGGAGCAGGCAGTAGCTGGAGAGTGGGGGTGGAATGATTCTCCTTATTCCCTCATGAGATATAAAGACATACATATAATATCTATATAATTTTTAATATTTTTTTAAAAAAATGTGTTCCTGCTTTTTTTTTCCCCCTTGAATTCCAGCCTGGTTTCAGATTCTGCTGCGCCACTAACTCCAGAGCAATCCAAGGCATTCTCCTGGCTCACACAGGGATGTACCTACCCAAATTTTAAACCAGAAAGCAGCAGTGACCAAGCTACAGTTAGAGCTTGGTCGCCAAAACCCTCCTGGCCAAAACCCTGCAACCCCCATTTGCAGAGTGACATAGATGAATAATCCAAATACTACTTCCCAAACCTCTTTTTAAAAAAATTATTATTATTATTATTATTATTATTATTATTATCATTATTAAACCCCCTTAGGATGCAATTCTTTGGATTGGCATTTCTCCTGGCGTGGAGCTCTGGGCTGGCAGGCACCCACAGGCATCACTGCAAGATGGATGATTAATCCAGCCAGACAGGGATACCCCTGGAAATCTGTGCTGTTCCCTGGAAATCACCCGGCTGCTCCCCTCCAGCGGCACCTCACAGAGGTGATCCTGCTTGGAGCCCGACATATTATCCCCATTTCTTTTCCTAATCCCTTTTATTTTGTTTCCTAAAGCACCTCACTTCAGTAATAACTTGGAGGGATGTCTTGGGATGCCAAATAACAAAATGCATTTCCGCAGCGGCTTCATAATTAATGTTTGCATCGTTTATCTTTCATGGAAAGATTATTCTGACTAACGAGGTTCTGGGCCACTAATTCATTACAGTGCCTTGTCACTTCCTGCTCCTTCTTATTACCCAGAAATAGACTCATTAGTCAGAGTGCAATGACAGGGAGAAATTGTGTTCGTTAATTTAATTCCTCTTCTCTCCCTTTCTGGGTCGGTGTTTGTCCGAAATCAGGGATTAAAAGGAGAGGGAGAAATTACGACCTGTTGTGGTGCTCGGTGCTTCCCCCCTGTTTTCCATCTGATTCAGGGAGAGACAGAATTCCTGAGTCCAGCACTTCCCTGCAGGGATGGCTCATCTGCCAGGGCTTGAGCCTTAAAGCTTTCCCAGGGCCTGGGAAATGTTGGATTGTAGTTGAATTTCTTCCATCGGCCGCAATCAAGGGATGCAGGGAACCAGCTGCCCCCGACTTGGGTGGAGCTGACACAAAGCAAACCCCCACCAGGTCCTGCTGAACCCACCCCCTTTGCAGCAATCCCTAGAACACCCTTCCCTTTGGGAATTCCCCACCTCGGTGTGATGGAATTACAGCTCCATATTTCATGATTATCAGTTTCTGCTTCTGTTATCTCCCAGTGGCACTTCCAGCTCAGCATCCCCCCAAAAAGCCTAAAGAATTATAGAATTAAAGAATATCCTGAGTTGGGAAGGACCTACCAGGGGAGTGTTGGTTAAATGTTCCTTGATCTCTGGCAGTCTTGGGGCTGTGACCACTTCCCTGGAGAGCCTGTTCCAGTGTCCAAGGGATTTAGTCATGAGCAGCAAAGAAATAAATAAATAAGCCAAAGAGAGGGGAAAGAGATCCCAAATGAGAAAGGATAACAGTCACCAGCTGGGGCTGAGGAAGAACCACTTCCAGGTCGTGCTTCCTCAGTATAAGGAGGAGGTGCAGGGACAGACAGGGGGAATTAGAGGAGAAGAAGGAGCAAAAGCTATTTTATCCCCTCCCATATCAGCTAAAACCTGAACAATTTGTGCAACACCTGCAGTATTTAACACATTTAATACAGCAAAGCCAGGACCCAGCAGGACACCACGATGCTCCAAGGCATCCACTGCCAGGGCTGCTCAGCACGGAAAGGGTTAAAAGCCCTTGGATTTACACGGGTTTGGCAGCATGTTCCTGGTTTTCCTACAGGTAATTACAATAATTGAGGGGTGTAAACACTTTACAGGAGAGATCAAAACCGGGGGTGTGAAAGGGAGAGGGATGAGGACAAGCAAGATCAAAGGAAAAATTATTACAATCTATGTAGTGCTGATTCCTAATTCCTGTGAAGTCTGACAGAGGGGCTGGAGGGGTGAGGGAACAGCCTCGACGTGGTGTTAATCTCCCAGCCCATATATTCCCGCATTTTTTATTGAATTATACACGGAAGTCTCCATCCAGCACCGCCCCAAACCCAGCCCTCTCCAGCCTTGCCCCGGCACCACGGGGCACCTCTTCCATTCCCGACGCCAAACCACATGGAGGGGAGGCACAAGCTCATCCTTTTGGGGAAGGAACTGCTCAATTTGTTGCTCTTCCAAGCGGGACACGAGGAAAAACTCCAGAGCTCGGGACTGCTTTGACTTTGCGGTCCCCCCATCAGCGATGCTCTAATCTGCGCTCGGCAGGAGGATCCGCTTTTCCCTGCGGGGTCGGCTATTAACAGCCGACGTTTCGTTTAAACAAAGCCTTGAGATTGTCCAAATATTTGCCTCAAACACACTTTGTGTGTTGCCTCTCAGCTCGGCTCCCCTCGGGGGTGTTCCGCTCTGCTTTTCCCATCCATCCCGGGTCCCGCTGCCGCCGGCGGGGCTCGGGACTCGCCGGGAGCGCGGGGATGGGATCTCGAGCATCGCCAGATAAAGCAAACCTCGAGCCTACGCGGTGACTGCCTCCCTCGCCCCCAAACAAAACATCAAAGCGAAGGAAAAATTATCTTCTTGGAGCAAAGTGGGTTGTAAGTCGTTTACTTTCTATTTTCCCGTTTGTTCTGCAAATCCGGGCGGGAGGAAAAAGAACACCAAAGTTCAACACGGAAATCAAAACATTGACTTTTTTCAAACCTTTCTTTCCCTCCCAGCTCCCCCCAAAACGGTTCAATTTATGTTTTTAATACAACTAATTAAGTGTTTGCAGGAACGTGCTTCAGCTCCTTGTCTCTTACCCATGTCTCCATCCCTGCTCCTCCTGACAGCCCCACAATGGAACAGCAAAACATGCTTGGAAAAGGGTTTGACACTTCCTTTTTGGTAATAAGCAGATGAGAAACAGGGATATGGCTTAAAAAACATTTCCCCCACAATGAACAACAGCAATCTCAGAGAGTCCCAGGGAGCTGCACACCCGTGCAAACCTGGGGTAGGATTTCATGGGCAAAACAACTCCATATAGGCCTGTGATCTCCGTGGCCCATATTTATTCTCTTCCAGCCTCTTTTCCTAGCTCTGCCTTCCATTTGAGTCAAAAAATGTAGATTTCCACGTGTTTCCCCAGCTCAGCCAGAGCCAGGCTTTGGGATAACCCTTGGAGCATCAGCTCAGTGGAGCAGGGAGGGTGGGATTGTGACCCAGTGGTCAATGAGGGTTACGAGGAGCAGAACTGGAGGTGAAAAATAAAGAGCGAGCTGACAACAAGGGTTACAACTCGCTGCTCCACACTCCCCCACAGGGATGCTGGGAGAAAGGATGTGCTGCTGTTTGCTTAGGAAGGGGTTCCTGCTCTTGTTTACAGGCTTTTTTGTCCCTTCCAGGCTCCCCAGCTCAGCCTGCAGCCGCATTCCCACTCAGCAGTGCCGTGTCCCGTTCCTGTGGCTATGAAGACATCCGGCTGCAGAGCAAAACGGGGCAGGGAACAATAATTCTTCCCCTGGATGGAGCCCAGGGCATTTGCTGCTGTAATTCAGGTTGTCTTGCCAGGCCAAATTTTCAGGAGGAGTCAGCACACTCACGGAAGATCAGCCTGGAAAGGCCCCCAAGAAATTACCTCATTCCTGCCGCAGACCATCAGCAAAACGAGCTCCCAATAAATTATCCCAGGGATTCACGACGTGCTCCCCACATGCAACAGCCCAGAAATACAAGAGTAAGGCAGGTGCCATAACTGGGAGCTTTTAGGGGTGAGAGGGATGCACAAGGAGATGTCCAGTGCCATTGCAATACATATTCCAGGAGCTAAGGCAGCATTTCCATGCGCTAACTGGGTGTATTTCCAGATCCATCCTGCTTTTCCCCTGTGCCAGAGCACCAAACCATCACCCAACATTGTTAATACAAGGCTGCAAAAATGCCAGTGAGCCTCCACATCCATACCCTTGATCCTTAGCACATCCAACCCATGGCAGCACCCAAAACCACGGAGCAAATCCCACTCCCACAATCCTTCCCCCCTGGCACGTGCTTCTCCTGCCCACCAGCATCTCCCAACGGCTGCCGGGAAGGCCCCTCTGGAAGATTTTCCCTAGGATTTTCCTCAAAACTGGACACAACAGAGGATTTTGGGATGGCTTGGTGTCCCCCAGGGGCAGGTTCATGGCTGGGACCCCCTTCCCTGGGGCGCTGGAGTCACGTACCTGGGTGGTTTTGGGATCCCTCTCTCCCGGTGCCACCAGCTGCTGTGCCTGTGTGGCTCCTTCCCTGCACGTCTTATCCCCCCTCCCCACTTCAAAAAAAAAATAATCCAACTTTGCCTTAAGGATAAGTAGAATAAAATGTCACTTCCCTATTAGGGGGAAAAAAAAAAGAGAGAAGAAAGAGGGAAAGTATTACACTCGTATTCTTTGAAATCAGGTCAGCTTAGAGCTTTGAAATGGCAAAAATTGAAAGATATTTTCCTCCCACTTCCCTTCTTCTTTTTTTCCCAACTCTTTTAAAGGACTCTCTACTTTCAAAGGTTTCCTTGGGTCCAGTTTTCCCTCTGATATGGCTTTTTTTTTTTTGCTCCCTGCTGAGGCGATGCCACACGTGTGCACACGGCTGCTTCCCCTCGGAGGGGGCGAAGGGAAGAGCTGGAGAAAAGCAAAATATCAGATAAAGGAGGTGAAATCAGAGAATCCCAGACTGGTTTGGGTTGGAAGGGACCTGAAAGTCCACCTTGTTCCACCCCCTGCTGTGGGCAGGGACACCTTCCACTAGCCCAGGTTGCTCCAAGCCCCGTCCAACCTGGCCTTGGACACTTCCATGGATGGGGCAGCCACAGCTTCTCTGGGCACCCTGTTACATGGAGGAATTAATCTCAAATGTTCCTGAGCTGAGCACTTTGGTGGCCTCATCTTTGCACATCCCATTTAAGGGATGAGGAATCCAAGCACAGGGGCAGCCCTGGAAGTTTTCCTGCTCCTCCTGCAGCTCAGGACTCAAAGAAGAGCTTTCTACAGCTCATTACTGAATGATTGAAGTCAAATTCTCCCAACCCCACCTTTTCCAGTGCTGCCTGCAGCCTAACAGGCCCTACCCCTGAGGAAAGCTGAGTGCCAAGAAGAGATATTTGTTATAAAAAGCAGTTTTATTACCCCCATCCATCCACCTGCCCACCTTTACAGCACACATATGAGCTCTGTACTGAACCTCTCAAACCTGTGGGGATGTACAGCCTCACTTGCTCCAAATGGGAAGGGGAGAAATTTGGTCTCACCCCTCCTGATCCCTCTGCAAAGCCTCTGCAGTCCCGTGTGCTGCCTGAAGGGGAAAGCTGAGGGTGTATTTAAGAGGTGGGGGTTATTCATTTAGGCTGAGCACTGTGTTAAATCCCACAGGGAGCGGGTGGAACAGCTGTAGGACCCCTGCATCCATCCATATGCCTCTCCCATATGCTGGGATGTGGCAGTGGTGACAGGGACAGCCTGAATGCAGCAGCACGGATGCTCTGGAGGGAGGAGAGCACGTCCTGCTGTGTCCTGGTCTCTGCAACACTCCATCCCTCCTTCCCTGAGTTAATCCTCCTTCCTTTTCCCTTCTTCTTCTCATGGATTTTTAAGCAAATGATTAGTTTTTCCCTCTCTCCTTCTTTCAACAAGAGGCAACAAGGACAAGGGTTGATACATGGGATATTGGGGCTGGGAGGAGGGAGAGGGGTTTGGGGGTAATCAAGTGTCCTCTAGTGTCTTCCAAATCCCACCAAATCCTGCCGTGGATGCTGGAGGCTGCTGGAGGGAAGCTGTGAGGAACCAGCAGAGCTGTGCCTTCCCCTCCATCCCTCTGGAATTGCAGGACTGTGGGAGATTTGTAGGTTCATGGCTGGTACCGAGAGAAGCACCGCACAGAAATCCTCCTGCTTCAGACTGACTCAACCCATTGCCCTTGTGATGGGCGACGGGGTTTTATTGCAGAGCACCAGACTGAGACGGCCCAACATTCCCTGTTCCCGCCGGGAGGCTCCGAGCGTTCCATCACCTCCATCCCTGCGCCTGCAATGTCACAGTTGGCTGCCAGTGCTCCATCCTCACCCCCCTCCTCCTCCTCCCCTTGATGGATCCACAAACTCCCAACATCCCAACCCCTCCTTCGTGGGGACAGGAGACATAAACCCCTTTTTCTGGCCTGCAAGGACCTGAGGTTGATCCTTGCTCAGAAGATGCTCCACAACCTCAGTGCTCTCCAACCCAGAGCTGGCAAATGAACCCCATTCAAATGAATTCCTGGTTTCTTGTTCATCCTAAAATCAGCAGTGGTGACAGCCTGGCTGCTCCTATTCCCCTTCAGCTCCTGGGCTCTCCTCACTTGGAGCTTTAGGAGCAGAAGTGGTTGAGGGGGGGGGGTTCCCTCTCCTCTCTCCCGCTGCCTGGTGAGGGTTTGGTGCAGGGAGGTCAAGGCAGGGGTCAAGTTCAGCTTGTTCCCATCACAGCCAAGCAAAATCCGGGAAGCTGCAGCAGTGCCAGGCACGGCACAGCCATCGCTAGATGGGGACAGAGTCCCACCGACGCCGGGAAGGTGCCCAGCATCCCCCAGTCCAGGCACTGGGATGCTCCGGCAACGAGGGGAGGGACCACAGCCCCTTTCCACTGACCCACTGCAAAGCTGGAGTGGGACTGTGAGGAAAAACCCTCTGGAAAAAAGAACGGGATGAGGGTAAAAACCTTTTCAGCAGGAATGTGTCCTCCTGCTGGGTGCCTGCAGCATCCCTGCTCTGATCCTGTTCCACCTCCCCAGCAAAGTGCTTTGCTTTATTATCAGCTTCCTAAGATCTCCCTCTCCAACAACTATTCCTTTGAGAGGAGCTCTTGCTCTCCCTTATCCCTGCCTTGTAGCAAGTTTTCATGTTTATTGTGGTTTTTGGGTTGGGTTTTCTGTGGTTTTGTTGCTTTTTTTTTGCAGCCAGCATATTTATTGATTTTTCACACTGGGCAATACAACACGTTCTGCACCTGTGGGGATCTTCATTTGCAGGACCCACGGGGCTCCCTGCTATCCCTCCTGGAACAGGAGTGAGGATTCAGGGACAGAAAAGCCATGACAGCTTTAAACTGTTGCTCCTGTCACCCAGCAGGGCACAGGTCCACGGCAGGCACACAAAAAGCATTCCTTTTATTCATTTTGTACCGAAAAAAAACAATGTGTTTTTCCATCTGACATGATTTTCCTGTTTAAAATCCTGCCCTGCAGCTTGTCCACGACAAAATCACTGCAGATGACCCTGGGATGCTGAGGAGGGTCTGCTCAGAGCAGCACCAAGGGCAGAGCCACTGGTCACCCTCCTCTGGACAACCAAATACACACATTTCTTCCAGTTCTTTGCCTGAAACACCCCATTCCAGCCACAGCAAAGTGAATGGATCCTTCCCAAGCAGCAACACAGAGGGATACTGCGTCCCTTAGGGAGTATTACTGCTGATCTTCAAGCAACAATCCCCTTTTCCAACATCTGTAAATAAATCCAGGGTCTAGGGTCCCCCCCATTCCATCAGGACAGGAGATGTTCTGGTTCTTGTCCCCTTCTAGGCTTGGCAATCTCCCACATGTCCTGCATTTCCAGAGGGATGGAGGGGAAGGCACAGCTCTCCTGGTTCCTCACAGCTTCCCTCCAGCATCCACAGCAGGATTTGGTGGATTTGGAAGACACCAGAGGACACTTGACTATCCCCAAACCCCTCTCCCTCCTCCCAGCCCCTCTTGCTCCCCAGTATCCCATGTATCAACCCTTGTCCTTGTTGCCTCTTGTTGCATTTTAACCCCTGAGGCAAGATAGAGGGAAAAACTAATCATTTTTTTAAAAATCCATAAGAAAAAGAGGGAAAAGGAAGGAGGATTAACTCAGAGAAGGAGGGATGTGCTGAGGTGTAGCTACTATCAGTACAGGGACCTTGGCTCCTTTCTCTGGAGTTTCTTGAAGGCCCAGGGTGGTGAATAAAAGGAAGATAACAAATTTGGGCAAGGAGGGCTCAGGCACCAGAGGAAGGAGGATCCCTGTGTACAGGGACCAGGAAAAGGCACGTCCACAGGAGACAGAACCACCCACAGCCCTGGGGAAACTTAGAATTTCTTCCCCCTCACCGACACTTTTAATAACCAATTAATATTTAGTCAACAAGTAGCTGTGCTAAATCCAAGGAGATGGATTTCACAGGAGGGCTATTTCATGTTAAATGAGCACTGACTCATCAGCAGCATTTAGCAAGGATTATGGATTAGCTGCGTGCCCAGGATCCATCACCACAAATCCAGCGGGGAGGCAGCTGCCGGAGGGGCCGGAACGCGGCTACTCCGTGATGGGGGAGCACCTGCAGCCACTTCCACTGCCCCTCTGAGGGCTCCTGTCACACAGATCCCTAACAGGGACATTTCCAGAATGTCCAAAACAGGAGCCAAAATGGATGACCCCAAGCAGTGATCATTTAAAACTCCCCCCCCCAAGACAAGGCACAGCACAGAGCTGGGATTGAGCAAAGTGGGTACGCAGCAGGAGGGATGGAGGGGAAGAAAGCATCTGAATCACCAATCCCTGAAAAGCAGGGCACACAGCATCACACCCTGCAAAAGATTTTGTAGAGGAATCCCTCTCTGAAAGTGTGTTTTGCCAAGGCTGGGTTGTTTGTTCAAAGCAGCAGAAAATACAAGATGGGTCATTCCAGCCCTGGAAGTGTCCAAGGCCAGGTTGGATGGGGCTTGGAGCAACCTGGGCTAATGGAAGGTGTCCCTGCCCATGGCAGGGGGGTGGAACTAAATGGTGTTTAAGGTCCTTTCCAACCCAAACCGTTCTGGAATTGTAGGATTGCAGGATTCTAGGATTTTAGGAGACAGGAGTGGCAGACGGTGTGGGAAGCATCACCTCTCCCACGAGAAGGGAAAACTCATCCTCCTCAGCCCCGTCTCTTCTCTCCCCAAGGAAAGTTCTTCCCAGCTGAGCTGAACACCAGTGACCACACACCACCTTCCCCAACCCCTTTGCACCCCATCCCTTTTCCATCCCTCTGGGAGGCAGGGGGGATATCCCGGGATCCGGGCAGGGACGGGCTTTGTGCCGCTGCTTATCGGCATCGCTTCTGCTGGAGGAGGTGATTAACTCCCTGACCTGCCGAGCTTTAACGCGACCTCCGAGAATAGATAGAATCTTGTTATCTTGTAATGAGTTTTATGGCTTATTTCAGTACATTTTGGCCATGTTTCTCCAGTGATTAGGGCAATTATCAGCCTGCGCGTTTCAGGATTATGAATTATGGAGCCTCTGAAAGGCTACAGAGATTTAATATCTCTCCCAGCGTCCCTCTGCCTCACTTCCAGAGCTTAACTCGCTCCAGACTCTTTCTTTCTGTTTGGAGCATGGAATGACAGCACAGCAAAGGAATTATGGATCAAAGCTCGTCAGTGGGATCCAGCTGTTACAATTAATAACACAGAACATTTAAACCTGTGTCACCCAGGGGTGCAGGGCACAGTCACACCCCTGGGGTGCCTGTCAGGGGATGAGGAACAGAGCCTGGATGTCCTGGCCCTTGCAGGAGTGAGTCACAGCTTCCAGGCTGGGATTTGGGGGATGAGATTTAATCCCAAAGTTCTTAAAAAGAGGCTGGGGACATCCAGCCCATCTGACCCAGCCTGTGGCTATTTTGGGGCTCCCTGACTCACCTGGCTGGGGGCACCCAGTTCTGCTCGTGGCCCTCTCCCTGGAGTGCCCTGTCCCATGTGAAGCTTATTTAGAGGCCTAAAGCCCCTGAGCAGCTTAGGGCTGGGCTGTGCACTTGGGATTAGGGGCTGGGGAAGGGGCACATCCCGTCGGACACGGCTGGGCCTGACCCTGCTCTGAGCTGTCCTGAGCAAAAGGCATGGCCAGGCTGGAGCCACCCACGTGGGCAGCAGCACGGGCACCTTGCTCTCCTAAGGACATCGACAGGTTTCAAAGCACCTCAAGAAAAAGCACCAGCACGACTTTGTGGAAGGGGAAACTGAGGCACGATGAGTTGTTGGGAATGGAATCCACTGTCGGCTTGGAGCTTGAGGATGGGATCTCCAGGCACAAAACCAGCCTGAGCTGAGCCTGAACTGGTTTTGTGGGAGGGCAGGGCTGCCTGGGGGTCTCCTGGCTGGATAAGGAGGGGAGAGAGAGCAGCCCTGCCCTGGATCACAGCCCGTAGGAGCACGAAACCAAAGGACAATCCCTGCCCAAATCCAGCCCTCCACATGCAGAGTCCGGATGCACCGAACCCACACCCAGCATCCCCCTGCTGCAGGGCTTCACTGCACAGCCAACAGGTACAAAGGACATTGGGAGGCTCTTGCAAGCCCCCAAATCCTGCTTAAATATAAAACTATTCCCACTATGTGTCCCCTGGCTGCGACGGGAACAACTGAGGCCAGGCTGGGCCAAGTCCTGCTGCCATCGCCCCTCCTTAGCACTGTCCAGATGGAGCCTTTTAACCATCCCCATCCACACTTGCTTTTATTTTTATTTTTTCCTCCCTGCAAATGATCACCAGAACTTGATGGCTGCTTGGGAAAACACAGACGGCAGCAGAAACCTTTCGGTGCGAGGAGCTGTGCTGGCTCAGCTTCCTCCTCTCCCCCCGTCGGGGGGATGCAGGCGCCTCTTCCGAGCAGGAAAACGTAAAATATTAATTCTGCACAGAAATAAAATGAGGCCTTTGGAAATGAGCTCCAAGAAATAAAGCCGTCGCTTGAGTTAATTAAGAAGTGATTACATGGAAGGGCTGCAATAAAAGCTTCACGATGCAGGACACACCGAGATGCTGCCACAGGCCAGGAGGGGGAAGGAGCTGGGCATCATCCTGGGGAAGTGATGGGAAAAAGGAGCACCTGAGCTGATCCCAGCTCTTGCCCTGTCCTCTTTGCTCTGCTCCATCTCTTCTCCATCCCTCACCCTGCTCCATGCTGGGCTCCACTAAATCACTCCACAAAGCACTAGATGCAAAAAATATGCACAGCGAGGCTTCCCCCAAGGGGTGCAAGTGCCTCTGCCCTCCACGAGATGACAGATAAAATCCCCTGTTACTGGAGGAAGGTAATTTGACATAACAGCTGTTCTGACATTCTCTCCCTATGGATATTGCCTGCAATAAGAATGCAAATCAGTGCTCTTTGCACTTCTCCTGGAGAGCAACTTTCACCTGAAGAGTCGGGAGCACTTCCAAAACGTGAACTCATTAACGCCTGGCTCCTCCCAGCTCCGATGTCCAGCTGCCTCCGCCCTGGGAATGAAACCTGCCCCCTGGTGATCTGAGCAGCAGGAAAATCAGGAATCTTGTCCTTATCTTGGCAGTAAAACCGCTGTTTAGCACCTCGCCTCAGTTTCCACATTGTAAAAACCAGGATCAAGGTGCCTGTGGTGGTAAAAGACCCGGAGATGAAGCACAGGCAAAGGTTGCAGGCAGCAAGAGCTCGGGGTGACTCCTCAGCGAGTTGCTTTCACTCCCTAAGCACCATTTCTCCAATTCAGAATGAAGCCATCCATGTACACGCCATTCCCTGAGTCCTCCCATCCTCTGGGATGACAGATGTGCTCCAAGGGGAGAGGAACCGACCCACCCTCCCTCCCCAGCCCTGCCCTGCCTGGGCAGAGGATGCTCCGAACCTCAAGTGAAAATGGTGAGTGCCCCGCTGCTTTCTGTGTGGCAGCTACTAATTATCCCTTGAATTGATGGGCTCCTGGGATGCACACAGATGGATATTTGAGTTAACAGCAGCCTGGGATCGTTTGCCAATCATCCCACAGCGATACCTGCTCGGCGACCGACCCCAGAGGCTGTAGCTCTGTCCTATACCCACCACCACTGCAGGGTGGGCACTCAAACTGGCATCACAGACCACTGCAGGGTGGGCACTCAAACTGGCACCACAGCTCTTCAGTGGGGAGAAGGGACAAGGCCCCAAGCCCCTCCATTCCAGATGGGAGCCATTCATCTTCCCCCATCCACAGGGACCTGAAGCCACGTCCGTCTCCCGCGTGCCGGCACATTGCCAGCCACCCCCTCATCCAGCATTCAGGGGGCCTTGCTCCCTCCTGTTGATGATATTTTACTTTGTATAATTAAACCTTAATGAGAATAGGGACCAGAGCTTCCCCAGTGAGCCTCCTAACCCCTGAACGAGGGAGCCACTCGGATTCCTAATTAATAAATACCTATTGGTACACAAAGCAGAGAGCTCCGAGCAGGAGGCCAGCCCAGCATGTCCCATTTGCCAACATCCTTCCGCGCTTCCCAGCGAGCTGAGGGTTCAAATTCCCCAGAAAAACAACAAAAAAAAGGAGGATTGATTCTCAGGTGGCTGCTCGAAGTCCTCAGCCACTGGATTATAACACAGTTATCACCACTCCATTGCTTCTGTCAATCTGGACCTGATATTTTTTCTCCTCCTGCAATTGAGCATTTTGATTAATTCAAATCACATCACTCCCAGACAAGCCACACGGATTTACTATCCACTGGAAAACAGTTGTACAAGTGAACTGAGGCTGCTCCAGGTCCAAAGATCCAGGTTTGAGCTGCTCTGGCATTACAGAAATACCACCTCAAGCTTAAACTCAGCCTTGGGGAGCTTTGGGGGAGCTGGCCTAAGCTGAGGCATCCCCAGCAGCTCCCTCCACCTCTTCAAACAAGGCCTTAAAAAACAAATGTCACAACCAAAGTGACATAGGACTGAGGAGTGTGCAGCCCTCTCCATCCTGGAGGAGATGCCCCAAGGCATCCTCAAATCCAGAGGCTGATGGATGGAAGATGGACACTGGCAGTGCAGGGTTGGGGCTTAGACCCTTAACAATGTCTGTTTTTCCATCCTGCAACCCAAAAGGTGGCCCTGGTTTAGCTTTACTAATTAAATTAAAACTGTTAGCAGCTACTTTACCATTATTTTAAGTTGAGTTAGTGAAGTAGCAGCTATTTTTTTCAGGACAGACACCCCCTCCAAGGTGCTTCTCACCACAACAATGCTCCTACAAACAGGAAAAGTTATAATCCCTCATCCCACGTAGGAAACTGAGCCCCAGAGAGGAGAATTTGACAACATCTGTGGCAGAGAAAGAAAGGAAAATCAGGTTTCCTGAGGTCTCCCAGTGACTGGGCCACCCTCACTCTCCAAACCAATGAAACCCCTGAAAATGGACACACTTAAACAGGCTTAACCCTCCATTAAATCACTTCAGTCTCACTTGGTAATTTACTGTTGCAAGCAAAATCAATTTAAGCAAAGGTTAAACTAGTTCTGTCTGTATTAGGAGTTTGCACCATTTTAAATAAATTGATTTAAAATCAATTTACTTGATTCTGTGTAACTTTTCTAATGTAAGCTAAGCTCAGGTTGAGTTTGGGTCGTTGCTTGCCTCATTTCCTTGCTGTGCTAAAAGATGTCAAATACCAAATTTGGATAATAATTTTAAGTAATAATGAAGATTCCATAGTTAATCCAGCTTTAAACAGCAGTTATCCCCTGTAAAAGTCACGGTACTATTCCAAAAGGCATCAGCATCGCCCAAAGTTTTCTGGGAAGCACAGAAAACTCCAACCTGCTTTTCCCAAGCAACCAAAGGTGAGTCAATACGCACACACAAAGAAAGCTTTTCATTTCTTTGTTCCCCATCCTGGGGTCCTGCCCTGCCCTCTCGTCTTTGGTGGTCCAGGCTTGGATTGTGAGCGGGTCCAGGTGTGGAATCAAATTCAAAGCATCTTCAGCACGATGAGGACTTAACAATAACCCATCTCTTCAATTGCTCCAAAGCCCTCTCCGAAAGGAGGCCATGAAAGCTCCCTGTTGATGCCTTGGCCCATCACGAGGGGAGAAAAGGGAATAAAAATAGCTCGAGATCAGTGCGAGGAAAAAAACCCACCAAAGTCCCTTCCCTTTGTCAAGCACAACTGACCTCTCATCCCATGAAGAATAACCCCCAGCAGACTCCCAAAAGCTTGGAAGACACAGGGAACCATTTGATTTTCACCTCTGGGCTTCATAAAGCAGTGAGGCAGGACCTTTTGTGTGCATCACCATCCCCAACCCACAAATTCCCGGAGCATGAGGAGCCATGGAAGTGGCTGGGGGGAACACGGCGAGGCAGGGGGTTGTTCTGCAGTCCTAAGGAGGTGCTCTGGTGGGATGAGGATGGAAAAGTCACCTGGAAGTGGGGTAGGAGAGGTCTGGTCTCCTCCCTAAAGACCCTGTGGTGCACTGAGACCTGGATTACCCATTGCTGTCCCTTGGGAACTGCAGGAACCACCTTGCCAAAGGTTTCTACCCCACATCAGACTGCGGCAGATGACGTGATTCCCTGGAACAGTTCATTTTTCCTGAGGTTTGCTAAACTCTCAGCCTCTGTAATGACTTGGGGCAGGAGGTCTCATGAGGGCGGTTGCATCCCCACTAAAATTTTATTATGGATATAAAATTCCCCTGCATCAGGCTTAATTTGGTTAATTTTCAATTCCACAGGGCATCCCTTGGATGCTGAATTAAGAGAGAGCAACGAGGAGCTGCAGGTGACTTCACCTCCATCACTAAACCCTTACAGGAGGGAAATGCTGTCTGGTTGCCCAGAGAAACTGTGGCTGCCACATCCCTGGAAGTGTAAAAGGCCAGGTTGGGAAAGGTTTGGAGCAACCTGGACTAGTGGAAGGTGTCCCTGCCTGCAGCAGGAGGTGGAATGAGATGAGCTTTAAGGTCCCTTCCAACCCAACACATTCCAGGATTCTGTGAACACTGTGAACACTCCAGGGAAGAACAGAACTATTTGGAAAACAAGCCCCTGATCCCAGTGTCTTGATCCTCTAATTCCTTCCACCCCTCCCATCCCCAGGAACTATTTGCAAGTTCTCTATTTTACAGCTGATGATGCAGAGAGTGACATGCAGAGATTGGCTTTTCTTCCCCAGCTCTACAGGCCGGAGAGGAAAAGGCTCCGAGGAGAGCAGAGAGGTTTTGTGGATTCAGAGGAGGGGGCTGAGGAGAGGACAAGGCTGGAAATTTCCTCCTGGCAGCCCTTTTCAAGAGGAGTATTAGAATTTATTTTCAATTATACACAAGAATAAGCTGTCTGCAGTATAGTTAACTTCCAATTTCAACCAATTTTCGACGCATTCAATCACAGATGCCTCAGTGATTAAGAATCTATGTTGCAAAACAATTCCCACTTTGCAACAATGCAATCAAACAGATCTACAACTCATAACCCATTATCCAGGAGTTTTTCAGCTCACTGGGGAAGTGAAATGGGATTCACCAAGCATGCCCTTTTTTTACCCAGCGAGCCCCCAAGCTCATTTGCAAACAGATCTGTGACTCCAAACAACCCACCTGGGGATGATTTTTTTGGTGGTTTGTGTTGCTTTTCCTGCCTCTCCAGAGGTGTTGAAGGGCAAGGGTGGGATGCAGGATGCTGTTTGCAGCTTGGAGGGGGTTGGAGCTGCATGGGAGGGTAGTGAGGGGCTGAAGGGAGGTTTTCCATCAACCATAAGGGTGAAAGAATAGGAAAGGCTTTGGAAAAGGTGTTTTTTCCCCACCCTTTTGCATCTTACAACGATGACAGAGACAACAGGAACACACTGGACCCCTTCCCACCCTGGGCTCAGTGAGGCACCCCCATCTTCCCCTCTCCTGCTGCAGCTCCTGGGAAGGAAGGAAGGCTCCCAGGTGCTCCAGGGAAGGATTTGCAGGGCTGGGGGAGTTGAAGGTGGTTAAAGGATGTCTCCTGCCTGCAGCCCTGAGAAGCACCGGGGCCTCTGTATGGCGAGCACGCCCCGGGGGCAGCGACTTCAAACCCAACATGTTTCATCTCCTGAGACTGTTTTAAGTAGATAAATATGATTCAGAGCAGCACAGACCCCCTCTACAACCCTCAGGAGCAGAGCAGCCAATTATTCCTGCTCCCAGAGATGCCAGTGTGTCCATCTGCTATTCAGTGCACGGAGCGTGACTGTCCAGCCCCACTCCCAGGGACCTCTCAAAAGGCCATTGGATCCCTCTGGGAAGGGACAGGTCACAGCTGAAGACGTTGGGAATAGAAGGGCTCAGGCTGATGGGAGAGGAGGATGATTTTAAAGCTTGCTTAGCCTGGAGGAGAGGCAATAAAGCAGCTGAAGGAAATGACTTTCCTGGGCGAAGTGTCGTTTTGTCAAGACCAAAGTTCTCCCTGGGAATGAGCTGATTTTGAGTAAAAACTATCAGGGAAAAAAAAAAAAAGGGCATGAGGGACCAGATGGTTGATTGACACACTTTGGAAAGTAAAAAGTGGAAGTGCCACAAAACATCTGCACAGACCTCAGATTGCCTCCCTGTGCTCTTACACCCTATGGAAAGTGCACTGAAGACCCCAAAAATTCCCTGTTTTGCCCTGATTCGGGACAGCAGGCACTGATGGGATCCATGGAAGCAGACAGACAATTCCCACTGAGGGATATCCCTGGCAGAAGTTGGGCTCCCCGTCCCAAGGGACCACACGTGCACGCCCTGCACCAGCTCCCCTCTCCCTTTGATGCTGACAAATAACAATTTCAAACTGGGGAAGACACCTGGGAGAGCCGAGGCACTTGTGCTACAAGATAATTAGAGATTATTATAATCGAAATTTCATTGCCACATCAAACTGTGTCTTTTAGCATTAATTAATCTCCTCTCCCAGCCTCTGAGCACTCCCGGCTCCCGCGCTGTAGGACACCAGCTTGTCAAACACACCAAAGACTCGCATCTCATTACCTTATCAGAGGGGGTGAGGGGAGCCAGGGAGCACGAGAGACACATTCCCTGGCACAGCCAGGGACGTGAGGACGCCTGAAAACCCCCTTCCTGCTTTGCAAACTTGTCAAACAAGGAGCACGAGGGATCTTCTTTCCCTCACCTCACCCCCCTTCCTCTACCTCTCGTCCCTCCTCGATAAAAACAGGCTCGGAAAAGATGCTGCATCGTCCCACTCCTCTATATGACCTTGGATAAATCGTAAATGAAGACTGACAACATCCTTGCAGGGCATGGAGGGCTCATTCCTTGCCTTCCCAAGTGGATTAGGCTCCAAGGAGTCAATGCAACTATGCTGCTATCTCACTTATGGTGTAAAAATTTCCGTTCAACATCCCATTCCCAATTTGATGCATGAGATTTCCCTCCTTCAGGAGGTTTGGGGATGGAATGAGGCTAAATCCAGTTTTGTCCACGAGGTTCATAGCAGCTGCTGGATGAGACCGGGCAAGATTGACCTTGGAGAGGTGGAAAGCTGGACCCAGCTTGAGGCAGTTTAAGGAGACCTATTTTGAAGCTCTCGGCACCTCTGAAAAAAACCAAACCGAACAAAAATCCACCTGCCACGGGAAAAACCTCAGCACAGGAGCCTGTGCCACGAGCCAGGCACAGGGTGCATCCCTTTCAAAAGTGGCTGAAGGAATTGGGGCACCCCAGCCCCCCCAAAATCTGGCCAGGGCTGTGTATATATTGGTGCTACGCATGAAGTGCTGTATGTTCTAGTCATTGATTCTCCACTGCTCTCACACCTCAGCTGCAAATAAATATCCTGTCCCTTGTTTCCACCTCTCCACTCCCCTTTCCCCATTATTGGCTTTCTGACGGAAGGCTTTAATTTATTCCCCCTGCCATATCTTTGTGCTGCTGTTTCTCGGCGCTTTACACCATATATTACCCACCGTCCTGTGTCATTTAACTCCACAAAGCGCTCGGAGATACAGTTTGCTTGAAGGATGCTGGAGCCATTAATCCTGATTCCACAGCCCTGTGGAATGTCCGTGGCACTGCCACTGTGCACACACAGCCGCCCTCGGCTCCTTTTGCAGCCAGACCTGCACTGATATCCACTCCCCAGCACTAATTTTAACACCAGATTAGTAAAATCAAGCCCCCTCCTGACCACTCGTGTCTTTCCCCCTTCCCGTTTTCCAGGCACAACCAGCTCCAGGAGAATGTGGTGAGCAGCCGGATGATGACAAGCAGAAACCAGTATGGGGAGGGCAATACCAGTCCCCTTCATCCCAGAAAATGGGACAGTGAGATGATGAAAAACACATCAACTCCAGCAGATCCTCTCTCCTCGGAGCCGCTCCTGCCACGCTGCCTGCAAATTGCTCACCAGAGGGAGAGCTTTGATGAGAAACAGAAAGGGAGGGGGAAAGAAAAAAATAAAACAAAATCTAACGAAATGAAAAGATGTCATTTATTTTATTTATTTATTGGAATGTTTCCGCGTGGGGAGAGGAGGACGGGCATGATTATTCATCGGATTCCACCCGGCGGGATCCGCGGGGAAACGCCGCCGTCGCGCTCGCATCCCTGCGCCGCCTGACACATCGTTAGCGGGTATTAATTGCGGTGCTGAGTGAGAGATGAGAGAGGGCCCCTGTCTCAAAGAGCTGCGGGTTCAACACAGCACCCTCCTGCCTCAGCAAAGCCAGGGAACGAGCCACTCCAGTGGCAGGAAGCAGTCCCTCAGCTGCAGAGTTATCCAGGCTGGAAAAGGCAAACAAATCCCAGCCCAGCCCCTTGTGCCCCTGCCTGTTTCACAGCGAGCAAGTGTTATCTTGGTTTGAAATCATGTCTGTTTTCAGCATCACTGACACAACAGCAATCTGTGCCTCCCGTGGCATTTTCCATATGCATATAGAATTATGGGATCATGGAATGGTTTGGGTTGGAAGGGACCTTAAAGCTCATCTCGTTGCACCCCTTGCCATGGGCAGGGACACCTTCCACCAGCCCAGGTTGCTCAGAGGGCAGTGATCTCACCGGGAAGGATATTTTCCTGTTGATGGGGAAACGGAGGCACTTGGGCAGCAAACTGGCTTTCCCTGTGCCGTGTGATTCCCGAGCATCAGCGCTGTGGCTCCTGCTTGCTCCTCTCTTCCTGGGCTGCTCCGGAGATGCTGCGTTTCAATAACTCCTCGTTTTTCTGCTGCACGCACGGTAACTTTAACAGCCTTCCCACCACCACGGGGAGGAAGCACAAGGTTTGTGGGGAGAGGTGATGTCTTTCATTAGAGCAGCTGAGGCAGGTGGAGAAAGCAGCTTTTTTGCTGAAAATCCAGATCTGATTGAACCTGATGAAGGGAGGCTGCATTTGTCCACCTTCTCGGGCCTAATAAAACCTCACGCCCACCAACTTCTTAAAACCAGGGGAGCAGCAAACAGCTCCCAACCCCGGCCTCCTGTGTTCAGACACCTGCAAAACCCCTTGGGATTTGCAAATATCTCCATGATTTCCCAGAAACCTCACAAACAAGAAACTATTACAAGCCCTCGAACAACAGGGTGACCAGAAATTCCTACTTGGATTCGAGCAAAATGCTCAAAAGTCACCTTTTTTTTTTTTTTTGAGGGAATGGGATTGGTTGTTTGAATTCCTGGGACAAAAGGAGTTGTCTTGGAAGCAATGAGCACTTTGTTGTTATCACTGAAGCCAAAATAACAGCCCACGTGCAGACGCACCGCCCTGCACACGGCTCAGCATTCCCGGGATGAGGAGGAGGAAGGGAGGAAGGTTGATGAGAGATGGTTTTGTGGTTTAGTTGTTCTTTTTTTTTTAAAAAAAAAATCACTATAATTTAAAGGCCAAAGCGCTAACGAGAGCACAAGGGCAAGAGGCGACAAATGCCTCGGTGAAAAATACAAAATTACCATTTTAATGGATGAGTGTTGACTCCTCGGCTCTCCCCGGGGAGGCCTGTTTGATTTCCTCAGCTTGTTAGCACAAGGATTTGACACAAGCGATTAATGCTGAGTTCATTAAGGGGGGGGTGAGTGCTTTTTGTTTTTCCTCTGGATTCAGCACAGGGAGAAGGCAGCAGAGAAGGCAGAGGGATCAGTGGGAAGGAGCTCCTGCCCCTGAGGATACAGAGGATGGAAGCAGCTCATTGCACCAGTGCCCCAGAGCAGCAGCCCGTGAAACGCTGCTCATTTGGGGGGTTCAAGCTTCAGATCTCTGCCCTCAGCATCCTCACACCCCAAGGAAGGAACTGCCCTCCTTCAGGCCCTCCACGTGACCAACAGCAACCAGCTTTGATCCCAAAGCCCGAAAATAACCAACCACCGTGTTCCCTGGCGAGATCCCAGCTCCACAGAGGGGAGAAAGCCAGGCAGAGCCCTGGGAAGAGCTGACCTTGCCCATGGGCACCTGGAGCATCACTGGCAGAAGCCACTGCTGGAGCAGAGTCACCAGCCACAGGGACTCACATCTGGCCCTTGTCAGCGGGGCAAGGCGGGCGCTGTGCCCACGGCTCTGCCATCCCAGAGGGATGGGCTGCATCCAGCCCTGCTCTTCCTGCAGGCACTCACAGCACCAGCTGCTGTCCCCAGCCATGAGCATCTGTCCAAAGGGGAAAATCATCATTCCTTAGAAGGGAGGCAGGGCAGTGCCATCCAGAGTCGGATCCTGTGCCAGACCTGTGCCACAGCTCAGGGAACAGCTCCATCTGACACTGCCCAGTCAGCTCCTGTCTCCTGCCCCAGCTCTGGGAGCTTCCCACCATCCGTGGCACCTCAACTCCTGTGTTCCCCTCCCAGGGGAAGCTCCTTCTGGCACAGCTGGGAGATTTCAGACCCTTTGGAGAGAAAGGAGCAAGCAGGGATGAAACCTCCTTTCTGGGGGGACACTTGGAGGAGCCAGGGCTGCCTGCCCTGAGCCAGCAGCTGCCTGCATTCTCCTCCTTTCAGATAAAGTCCCTGCTCAGCAGGAGCAGTTTGTTTGGGGTTTTTCTGTTGAGGAAGCACAAGCAGAGGTGGGAGGTTAAGTCCACTCTGCTGCTCTTTGCCGGCTCTCCGGCCGATTTGGCAGATGAATTCCTGCTCAACAGGCAGCTTTGAGGGATGAATGCAGCTGGCACTGGCTGCGCCCTGTCCTCTCCCCTGAGCTGAACATGAGGCTGGTGATGTGTAGAAACACAGCATCCCCTCTCCTGCAGTCCCAGCAGCTCCCCACCCATCACTGATGCTCCCACAATTTAACCAAGGGATGCGGACCCACCATTATCCAGCTCTGCACCAGAGAGGAGCAGCAAAGCAGAGATGGGAGAGAAGTGATTGCAACTAAAAAGGGTTTATTTATTTTTTTCTTTTAAAAATAAAGCCCTGCCTCCCTTTCCCTTTGGCTGCTTCCCTTTAATTCTCTCTCCTCAGGGCTTTTCGCTCCCCGAGCAGGGGGCTGCAGTTTTATATCCTGGAGAGCTGGGAAGATGCTTCCCAGTCACAGCTGTGTCCTGCCACATCAGCTCATGTCATCGGGCCATTACCAAACTATTACCAGCTTCCTGCAGAATTTTTTCCCCCCGAATTCCCCAGACACCCACAGATCTCTCTGGGTCCTCAGAGGGGGCACAAAGATGTCACCACCTACAGCGGTTCCTGGTTGCTCTCCTGGATGGAGAAGCTTTTATTTTTGCCAGGCAATGAGCTTTGTGCTGCACTCTGCATTTTGCAGCACAGTGCTGGTTGGGGCTGGAGGGCAGTTGCCAGCTGGGGTTAAGTCACAACAAGCAGGTGATGGACATGGGATGTACTGGGAACACTGGCAACCTGCTCAGCTCCCAGCACCAGCTGGTTTGGAATCCATTCCTGCTGGGGGAAGCTCTCCTCTGCAAGGCTCTGTGTTCTCCTGCAAGGAGTGGTGCTGGGACAGGCTGGTTTGAGGATGGAAGCATCCCTCACCTTACCCCTGGGCACAACACAGATCCCCAGGGCAGGCAGAGCAGTGAGGGTGTGGCAGAGCTCCCACAGCCCCAGCGCTGATGGGAAAAGGCGGGATGGAAAGGGAAAAGTGGTCAATCACTGGGGATGAACTCAGGAGCCCCAGCACAAACATCGGCTCTGCTGGGGGAACATCAGGGTCAGAGCTGGGGACAATGACTGCTCCAGGAGCCAGGCTGGGTAGAGATGCACAAACCAGCTCTGAGCAGCCTGGTCTAGGGGAAGGTGTCCCTGTCCTGACAGGGTTGGTTGGAATGAGGTGATCTTTAGGGTCCCTTCCAACCCAAACCATTCTGGGATTCTATGAAACACTCATTTCACCCCCAGCTCTGCACCAAACATGTGAATAAAGTCCCTGCACGAGCTCTCCTCAAAACAGAGCTCACGAGGAGCTTGGACTGGGGCAAACTCGTATCTCTAGACAAGCCCCAAGGGGCAGATCCGGGCTGGCACAGCGAGCTGGATGCAGGAAAACCCCGATGACAAACGGCATCAGCTCCACGACAGCAATTAGCTGCTCTGAGAGGTTAAGACAATGCAAACCCCATCCCTGCCAGACAGAAGATGCCAAGGGAACGTGTTCTGAAAGGTTTGGCCTCCTTAGCATCTCTCCAAAGTAATTCCACTTGTAACTCATAAAGCTTCCCCAGCCGCCTGCGCGGGGCTTGCCAGCTCCTGGATGAGACAGACATTTGTATGAGATATACAAAGCCATTTAGCTGTTCAAAAGCTATCAGCACTTACATGCAAGGTTGAAGCAGGACAGATTCTGCTGCATTCAGGGCATCAAAGGGGATTATCCGGGAAATGATAACAGATTTTAATTTAGATCCTCCAAGATGGGTATTGGGGCTGGGCAGGGAGAGGTAGGGAAAGAAAAGGGGGGCGAGGGGGGGGCCATTGTAAGGCGGGGTGGGGGAGAAAAGGAAAATAAATAAGCAAGGAGAGATTGCTGATTGCAAAAGTTGTGTCCAGTCCTTTCCCCTGCTGGCCATGGAACCGCCGCTGCCACGTCGTCATCCCTCCTCCTGCCCACACTCCTTCCCCCCTAATCCTTCACAATTCCAAGGTGAACGCTGACCTGCAGCCCCCTTATCACCAAATATTGCCATTTTTCCTGGGCACTGCCTCTGTGCCTGCTCAGAGGTCTCTTTTCCAGGCAGGAGAGGAAGAGGCTGCCCATCCAGCTGTGACTCCAGATATCAGACAGTCTATCAATGGCTTCTGGGTACATTAGGTTCTCCTTTGCAGCGAGATCTCTATATTCCTGTCCTCCCAGCCTGATTTTCCATGCAGATTTAAAGAGCTTTACACAATGAACACCTCTGCATCTCAGACACGCTTGGCTTTATGTATTTTAAGTTATCTAATTTGAGAGGCAGGGTCTGAGCCTTTCCACACAAGGGAAGGATGGATGGAGGTATCTCCAGATATGAGATGCTGAAGGCCCTCCTCAATTTTGAACACTCCCTCAAAATCAAAACATTTCATTAAAACCATAAAAGCAGCGTCTCTGTCTTTTAAATTGTTTTAATTGAAGATACGTGGCAAATCCTTCCAGATTGAGGAATAGATTTAAGCCAATCCCAAGCCTTGCTTTCTTTTTAGAAGCAGCTCTTGCCTCATGTCCTCTCCTGCCACATGGCTTCTTTGCAGGTTTTGCCTTTCTATTTCCGACAGTCCCAGATGGGATCTATGAATAAAACTGAAGAGGAGCTGGAGATTGGCTCCGAGTCATTAACGCAGCAAATATAGACTCTGCTCAAGATCTGAGGCAGGGAGGGGGGGAGCAAAGCTGCCACCTCTCTTCTGGAGGATGGATCCAGGCTAATGTGGAATGACACATCCCCACGGACACGAAGGGAGCAGAGGGGACAGTTCTTGCCTTTTAGTCCCCAGACAAATTCAGTGGGTGTTGAAAATGCTCCTGGTTATTCATGGTACAACTTTCCCACCCAAAATGCCCATCTCACGTAGCTGCTCTTGGAGAAAAAAAGCCAAGTGTCCCAAACTGAACTGCTGGATGATCCGTATCTTTTGCCAATGGAAAGGTGTTTTTTTACGTGGAGTTCTGTAGGAATAGGATCCCATGGGTGCAAAACAAGTCCACCCTCTGGTTTGCCCTGGTCTGCCCAGTGACCTCTGCATCCCACCCATCCCCAAAGCACCCACCCTCCATAGGGAGCAGGGAGACACTCACTAACTTATCCAAGGGGACAAGACCAGGAGGATAACTTGGAGCTATTTTCAGTTATATTGATCAAAACCCTGGCAATTTTGTCAAGGAAACTTCTCGGCACAATTTCTCACCCCTCTTTGCACCCATGGGCTGCCTGCATGGATTAGGAGAGGGGTCAAGCCCAAGAAATGCAGTCAGCATCCCCAAAATACCTCCAAATCCTCCAGCTCCACAAGTCAATGCCCAGGACAGGTCTGAAAGCATGGCCTGTGCATGGACTCAGGTTTATAAAACAACTGCAAAGCCCCCAGAAACAAGAGGGATGAGCCCAGTGTGACAACCTGGATGTCACCAGCACAGCCTGGAGGCAGGACAGTCCCTCTGCTTCCAGGCCATTGAGGTTGAGCTGATGTCCAGGGCAACATCAGGAGACTGTCAGCTAGTGAGAACCTCTGAAAAGCACCCAAAACCACGGCAGAACCTTCCACCCACAGAGAAAAAAACCCCAATCCCCACCCTGAACAAACCCACCACCCGTCCTCGCTTCCCACCCTCGGCAATTAAAGCCATAAATAAAAGGTGCAGGAATCTCATTTCACTTTTAAGGCAAAAGGCACGAAAATGGAGAGCGAAGGGCGCTGCTGGGAGGCACAGGGGGCTGTAATTAAACCCTCCCCCCTCTTATAATTTCACTGTTTTTTCTGAAGGCCTGACTAGAACGCCCTGAAAACCTTCCTCCACCAGAGTAGGAGAAAGACCCCCCCCTTCCCCTCCCACCGCCCGCCACTAAGTGGAATGAAATGGATTTTTCAAATGTCATGCCAGTATCCACTTAATAATACATTTTCCTATAGACAGGACAATAATATATATTTTAATCACTTTTCTACAGGCAAATAAACGGCATGGAAGCCTGGCCTTCA
The DNA here is from genome assembly GCF_003984885.1 of Neopelma chrysocephalum. Taxonomy (NCBI): domain Eukaryota; kingdom Metazoa; phylum Chordata; class Aves; order Passeriformes; family Pipridae; genus Neopelma; species Neopelma chrysocephalum. The sequence continues at coordinate 4,758,141 of NW_020897800.1, forward strand.
CTGGCGCTTGGAAATTATGAATTTTTCAATAACCTTTTCTATTATTCATCCCGTGTTATTCCGTAACATTTCTATGTGAGGAATGTGCTTGCCAGACACTTTATGAATCTCTTCTTTTATTTATTAAACAGCAAGGTGTCTCCCTGAAACCCCTCCCCTCTCCTCTGGAAAGATGTCAGCAGAGCCTGAGCAAGGCTTAAGACATATAATTACACCTGGGGTCATTAATAATTCCCCCCCTGTGAGAGTGGCCATGTGAGCAGCTCCTGGGATGCAGCTGGTTCAGCCCCAGGTGGGTTTGGGGGCAGATGAAGAGGATAAAATCCAAAGTTTAAGGAAGAGGGCAAAGAGGTGGGCTCAGGGGAGATGTCCCATAAAAGCATCTTTATATAGGAAGGGATTCACTGCTGGCACAGCACAGTTCCCTTGGCTCTGGAAGGAGCCAAATTAGAGATAAGGGCTGTGTCCATGAGTTTGGAGTCTGGGAGAAGGGCTGTGAAGTCAGCTCTGCATCCCTGGTTCCATGTGTTCTGTCCTGCATCATGTCCTGCTGGAAAGGATGGCCAGAGGCCAAAAAAAAAAAGCCTTTTTGGAGTCCCACTCTCCCTCATCATTTACACAGTGACCTGCTGCAGGAAGAGCCCTGTAAATAAAAATAAAGTCCTTTTTCAGGGATGCCTCCACCTCCCCCCTGAGCAGCCCAGCCGTGCTGCGGCTTTGCCGGGCGGTTGGATGCCGTGTACGGCACGGGAAGGGATCAAACAGGGGAGCACCACTTCCAACACCTAATAGCAGCTTAATTATCTGATGATATCTGTGACTTACGTCCCTACACAAGGCAGGAACCTCGGCAGCTGAATGCACAGATCCTCTGATGCGACCCAATTAGGAATAAAGATCCGACACTCGAGAGCCGGGTGGTTTATGTGCGCGGCGGGGAGAAAAAAGCAAAGGAGACGACAGGGAAGCAGACCTGGAATTAATCTGAGAGCTGTGCTCATGGATACCCACGAGGCAATGGTTAAAAAGATTTATAATTTGGAGGCAATGACCCCGTGGGGGAAGAGCGGGGGTGCTCTTCTTGCAGCAGGCAGGACCTTATTATTTTGCAAATGACATCTCCATCAGAAGGCAGAGCCTCTCGCTCGGAAATACGGGTGAATAAATGATACGTGGAGGAGCTTTATGCAGATTCTTGGTGGAGAAAAGAACAAAAAAAAAAACAGAGAAAAAATTAAGGCATAGATTTTTCACGGCGTTCCCCCTCCCATCCCCGAGGTTCAGATAACCAGCGTCGCTCAGGAATTGAAAAAATAATAAATAAATAAGTCCAGTAAAATGATCGAAAACCGCCGCCTGCAGCTCTGCACTTAAGAAAGAGGAAGAAGGAATTTTAAAATGTGGTGCTGGATCTAACAGCAGCTTTGGCAGCTCAAAGCAGGGGGAGAATCCCCAGGCACAGTCCTGGTTCAGCATCTGGGGACCTCATCCCATGCACAGAGAACTGGGGTTCCTGGGGCTGGCCAGGCTCAGATCTGAGCCTAGTTCCTCAGGATCTTTAATTAGCTGATCCCTCCTCCCTGTCACAAGGACACGAGGAAGGACATCACCCCAGCCCGTGGCCAGGAGCCTGTTTCATACCTGTTCAAATACTGATAACTCCGACTCCGGCTGCCTCAGGCGGCCGTGGGCTGACACTTGGCAAAGGATTTCTCCGATAACTCCTTGTAATCAGGGTGGGAAAACAGCCCCACTGAACTCAACAAGAAAAAAAATAGAATAAATTTTAAAAAAGCAACTGTGAGAAGAGAGCGGTGACAGGGGCTGTAATGGATTTTCAGGGGCGGGAAACACTTTTGGTACAACTTTTTGTTGTTGCAACAGGCGGCTGGAATTGGAGGAATCAATTGCAGGGCAGGGATGCAGCTCCACATCCCAACAGGGAGAGCATGTCCCTGCTCCAGGGTCATTCCTAGACAGCCCCCAGGGAAAAAAAACATCCTACTGTTGTTACTGATATTGTGGTGAAGTGAGGAATCCACAGGGCAGAGGCAGTGTCCTACCACAGGGAAAAGGCTCTAATAAAGTAAGGAAAACCTCCAGGAAATTCATTTTTTCCATGCAATGAAGATGAGGAGAAACACCAGATAAGTTCCACCCCCCAGGTGGCAAAGGCTGTTTCTGAGGAACAAACCCCGCAGGTTTCATGCCAGGTGTGAACTGAAGTGACCGTGGGCACCGAGTGGCACCGGTTCCCAGTGCCCTCATTAGTCAGAATTCCTATTTCATGCCCAGAGCTGGTTATTTTTAAACCTGCACATCCAACATGAGCAGAAAGCTGGGAAGATGGGAGGCTCCAGCCAGCACTGGGAGAAGGAATGTCCACGGCAAACAGCAGCAGGGGGTGAAGGAACATGAGAGCAGGGAACAAGGAGGGAGGGCTGGGACACGAGGCTGTGAGGAAGGGTGGGAACAATAATCCCAGGGTTCAGTGTGGATAGTGACCATCAGAACTTTTCCAAGACATCTCAGAATCTTGCAGATTCCCAGCAACTGTGAGGGTGGGGAGGCCCTGGTACAGGTTGCCCAGAGAAGCTGTGGCTGCCCCATCCCTGGAAGTGCCCAAGGCCAGGTTGGACGGGGCTTGGAGCAACCTGGGCTAGTGGAAAGTGTCCCTGCCCACAGCAGGGCGTGAGACCAGATGAACTTTAAAGTCTTTTCCAACCCAAACCATTCTCAGCAGGGTCAGGAGGAGGAAGCAAATCCTTAGGGGAGGATTTCCAGGTGGACAGAAGAAGGGTTGGCTTGGAGACAGGAGAAGGAAGCCTCCTCAGGTGGTGGGCTCACCATCCTCGTGCACTCCTCTGCAGCAGCATGAGCATGGAAGGCTGACCTGATTTTCTCAATCCCAAAGGCATTTCTGGACACCCAAAACCAGATGCTCCCAACTGCAATCCCCTCTGCAATTCTGCCTTCAGCACAGCTTTGAAGGCCCCCCAAAACTGAGGTGCCCCAAATCCCAGCCCATTTGCTCCCAATCCCTTTGCTCTCCTTTCTCCTTGCCAGAAAGGTTCTGGCAATCAGGTCCAACCTGAGCTGGGGGAAAGCAAAGGCTTGTTGGTGAACCTCAGGACATCTGGGAGTCTCCAGTAAAACAAAACCAAGGTACCAACATGTTGTGATGGCCAACATCTCCAGAAGGATCTGGTGGACCCAGCTCCCTGTAGGTACCAAAAGAAACAGCTGAATTTTCCAATGTGCTCAACAAGTTGGCTGCTGAGTTCCTCAGAAATGCAGGAATTGTTCCAGCAATCCAAGCCGGGCACTTTGGGAAACAGACACTGAACTAACCACTTGGAAAACATCTTCCAAGTCTCTCTGAAGCTTTACCCTGAAACGACAGCTCCAACTTTTTAATGGCACCCGAAGTATTTTCAGCCTGGTTTCCTGAGGAAATGAGCCTCACACACCGGCAGTGCCTGCCTGGCTCTTTCCTTTCCACATCTCCAGTGCTTTCTAAACCTTATAACCCATTTCAATAAAATCTGATGGAAGGACACATTTATCTCCAAGACACAAGTTTGAGGAAAATAGGGAACCAGTCAGATGAAAGATACTATTAATGCTTTTACCCAGAGAAAGGCAGGACTGTGAATTCAACTCCTTTTAAGCATGAGAAAATCTAGCACGAGTTTGCTCTCCAGATGCAGGCACAGGGATCCAGGAATAATTATTTCTGCTGCTCATGGAAATAGCTGTGTGTGTTTTTTTATATGTATGAAATCAACACCAGAATATTTGCCTGGATAAACTAATCGAAATTGCTTGTTGGATGAGTTCACCGGCTATAAAACCCTGCAGTTACAAGGTATAATTACAGCAGCTTTTATTTTCCTCAACAAAAAAAGTCTTCATTAAAACAGAGTTAAGGTTGTAAACAGATCATTAATTTATAACAACATTATCAGATGGGTTACAGTTATTAAAAGAGCACACACCGAAGAGCCAGGAAAGCGAGGAGTGAAGGTTAAAACAGGCTGAAATTTGGAAAGCTGAGTTTCATAAATATCCCAGCCCCAGCCTGATCAGCAGCAGGGATATTGCAGCAAGGACACCCGGGGAGATCTGCATTATGGATGGGCTGGTGGGAGGGTTGGAATGCTCCCGGAGCAGGCACAGGTACGGAGCTTCCCAGGAGACCTGTGGGGATCTGGAGCTGCCAAGATCTGGTCTAGTGGAAGGTGCCCCTGCCCATGGAATGAGGGGTGGAATTGAGATGAGCTCTGAAGTCCCTTTCACCCCAGAGCACTCTGGGATTCTCTAATTTGCCCCACTGAACACCACAAACAACCCAGGGGGCTGAGCCTCACCTGGTTTTTACACTTCCTGAGCCCTTTTTGGGCTGCAGCTCATCTCACCTGGATTATACCCCAAGGCTCTGAACCCACCAGGGTCTACCCAGCGTTCCCAGCCCTCCTGGAACCTTCCAGGTGCCCATGTGTGCCTTGGGGGAGCAACAGCCACGGGGACCACACCAAGGGATGCACAGCAAAGCTGCTCTTCTCTTCCGAAGGAAAATCTCATTTTTACTGCCTACAGAAACCAAAGACCAACAGCAGCTCTGAATCACGGCTGGGAGGGCCCATGATGGGATTTCTCCCAGGAACTCAGGACCTGGCACGTCCCTGTGCTGCTCAGTTCAAGCAAAGGTCCCTCCTTCGGGCAGCAGACCAGAGCTAACAGAAAATGAGGGTGAGCACACACAGAGGGGGGGAAATCACAGGAGTTCAGAGAAAATAGGGGTTTTGAGCTGTTTGCTTTCTCTCTCAACCTTGGGTTTGCATTCCTTTTATCCCTTCCTTTATTGTAAGTACAAAACATTAGCTGTCTCCCAGTAACTCCTGGAGGAGCCAAGAGCTGGATTGATGGACCCAGCAGGGAAGAAACGAGCCCCTCATGTGTCCCCAGCCCCAAGAAAATCTGGGATTTGGTGCCTTCCCATCAAGCAGGACACAGGCACAACCAATTCCCTCATGGCCTTGGCTCGGGGCCTCCTGCTTCCCTTGAAACCTTCCTCTGGTTTGCTTTCAGCACATTGAGAGGAGAGAGAGAGAGAGAAATACAATCCTGGAAAACCTTTTAAAGCCTGCACAGCTCTCCCTTGATAGCACGTTGTTAAAAGGGATGTTATTGCGAGGGGACACTGTGAATCTATACAGTCAATGCTCCAGAATTTTAGTGGCAAAACAACTCAATAGCCTCAATTGACTGCATGAAATTCTATCATTTTACCACTACAAAGAGAGAAGGCAGGAGGAAAAAAAATAAGTAAGAGCCTACATTGCATTTGTCTTTCGTTACCTCCCTGGGCAAGAGAGTCTCAGTCCCTGCCCTTAGCACAATGTGAGCCAACTCCTAAGTGGCTACAATAAAAAAATGAGAAGCCAAACATCTCCCAGATACATTCCCACACTCCAGAGCTGCTCTCCTGACTACCCCAAAAAGAACAGCCTCGGCAGCGGAAAGACACAGCATCATCCCCAGGCAGCTGCCTTGATTACCACCTTCCCTCTGATGAAGATGACGTGGGATATGATTAAAGATGCTCTGAAAAGACACACAAGTAATAGAGGAGAACTTTTTCCCTCCTTTCCCCAGCTAGGTCACTAGGTGTTCCTCCTCAGAGGCTCATTTCTTATTCCAAATTTGTCCAGACCCTGCTCTTCTTCATCAGCTGAAGAGCTCCGAGACCGCCGGCGCCTCGATTGTTCCTCTCCTGCTGATTGGGCTTTGTGGGTCTCGGGAAGCTTCTGCCTGATGGCAGGAATCTGTCTGCACCCTCCGCTGACTGCGCTTAAGAGGGCTCCAAGGGATCATGGGGGGCTCAGAGCATCACAAAGAACCAGAAAGTATTTCTTTCCTAAAGCCAAACCCCTGCTTAGCTTCTTTCCCCCTTTTTTTTCCTGCTGTACGTTCAGGAATTCAGCTGCTTTCTCCGCAGCAATGAGGAAGGATGCCAATCACCCTGAGCTGTCCTCGATCCATCCCCACGAGGGAGAGAAAAGATGCTTTTGATTCGAGTAGCACAATCCAGCAGACAGGTCAGGGGGCCGAGGGGGCAGCCAGGCGCCTGGCTCCGTCCCCATGTGCTACGGCGACACTTTGGGAAAGTCCCAGCTCTCCCCTGGTTCCCCTCCCATTTTTCCTTTCCTCTTGCCCTTCCCTGCCATCTGACACATGGGCTGTTTCCTTGTCCCCCGTCCAAACTCCAGCAGCCTCATCACTCCCTGCACATGCTAATGAGCGATGCCACTGAAACCTGGGCGTGCAGGGCTGAGCATCTGTGCTCCCACTGAAACCTCTGGATTCAGGGGGTGGAGGATGGAACAGCACAGGCAGCAGGGCTTTGCCTCAGTGCCCCACCACCCCCTGCGCTTCCAGCCCTCTGCCCACCCCAAAATCCCCTCCCCAGTCCCAGGGTCCATCCCCATCCCAAGCCAGCATGGGATCAGCACGCGGATGCCGGGAGGGGCTGCGCCGACTCGTGCAGCTCCTCTGTGCAAGGCAGCACCTGCCGGGATGTCTCAGCGCAGGCAATTGATATTCTACCGAGCATCTTTGGAAAATAATCTGCAAACAAGACGCTGCAGGCTATAAAATCACTCCCTCTCCTTCGCTTTAGATCGCAGCTTAATAAAAGCATAACACAAGGTAGCCGAGGAAACCGCCGCACTTTGCCCAACCACCTCATCCCTTTGTGTATTATTAATCGGTTTCAAGTTGTACCGTGGTTTCCTGGGGCGGGAAGGAGAAGGGGCTCTCCGGCTGTGGAGGAGACTTGTTTTTTCCCTTTCAAGATTCGCCGAGGAAAGTCTCACTTAGAGGAGCGGCGGCGAAAGAAAGTGGCACTTACACCTCTGGTTCCCCGCGATGCTCACGGTGAGGATCGATGGGGAAAGTCAGTCGGGGCTCATCTCTGCTGAAGGACACAAATGCAGCACTGGGGTGGAGAAGTTTCAGCCAAATCAGGTGGAAAAAGCATCGGGAAAACGAGGAAAATGAGGTGCAGATCCAGACGCACCAGTTTTTTAGGAGGGCGGAATGGGGTCCAGAGTGGTGTTTTGCAGCTGAGAAGCTGATGCCTCCCACCCACCCAAAGCCTTCACCAATGCTCCTATGCTTCAAAAAACACGGAATTAAGTTTGGAGAAGACCTTGCTGGGTCCCTGCTGGGTTTGAAGGAGCTCAGTGCAGGGGTCTCCTCCCCGATCACCGCAACACATCACACAGGAACACTGATACAGAGGGTCTGCAGCCTCTTCCTCAGCATGGATTTGGTTTTAGGCACAGGCAGAATCATCTCCAAAAGCTCCCAGGATGTTCTCAGCAGCTCCCTGGATGCTGCAGAGCCTGTTGGAGAGGAGTTCTGAGATGCTGAGTGCTCCCATCTGTGGGGTTTGTGCATCACCTGGACAAGGAAGGGTTTTCCAGTGGGGAAAAAAGGCATGGAGCATCCATCAGAACCCCGGGAGCAGCACGGGCAGGAGCCTTCTGATAATTTTCCCACTCCCACTAAAAAAGGACAATATATTGTCTGTTTGGGAGCAGTTTAAGTTGCTTCATTTCACACAGTAAATTAAGCTGATTTCTTTAATAGGGGATTTTTATTTGGTGTCAAGCCCCAACTGTTATCCCAAACCCTGGGACTCCAGCTATTAAACCTTCTCCCAGGATATGGAGCCGAAAGCGCTGCTGGGGCAGCGGGTTTGGTGACACTCAGAAATAAATGGCTCAATCATTTCTAAACGCCCCAGCTATTTACTGCTGCCATCTGACCCAAGAGATTTCTCGAAGCAAAACTGCTTTTTAGATTTACCCAATGGAAAACAAGGCACTGGGAGCCCTCCCAGAGCGCAGACCCTTCCCCAGCTCCTGCAGGGCATGTAAATTCACTCTAGGGTGGGATAAAACGCTAAACCCCCCCCAAAACCCTGGCCAGGGAGAATATTAAGGTTTTATATTCTGGCAGAGCTTGGTCTTGACTTTCTTTCAGACTGAAGTCCAGGTGGGAGCTCAGCTCCTGGTCTGGAATCTGCTCCTCTTTGTGACAAGAATGAAGCACAGGATGTGGCCAAGCTGATTCCAGTTGGGCAAATATTTGCCCCCTCCACTCCCTGCTGTGGCTACTGGGGCTCCACAGCATTTAATGGGACCAGAACCAGTGGCCAAGCAGGGAGGTCTCTAGTCCTTGCTCTGCCAGCAGGATGTCATCACCTCTTGAGACTAAAAAACGCCCCTGAGATTTTAAATTCCCAAGAGGTGAAGAGCAGCTCCCGGGGAGTAGCGATGTGGTCATTTTTTAAACTTACATGAGAAAACCCAGCAAAGTGCCAATCATGGCTCCGAGCAGGCACTGCCTGCAAGGCAGAGCCCAGCCCTGATGGCAAAATTCCCCTGCTCCATGGAATCCAGCTGCCCTCCTGCCCCACTCCCTCCTGCTCAGCGCTCCCCATCCCAGCCGCTCTGCTGGATCCACGCCTGGTTAAGCAGGTGACAAATGCCCCCAGTTCATTTTCTCCTCTCCCCTATCTGGGGTGCCGCTGACATTTTGATATTTCCCTCTGAGATTATCCTTCACATAATGAATTTTCTCCCCAACCCCTCCTTTTTTTTTTTTTTTTCCTGTGCCTTTTGGCTTTGCCAACACTCTCTCTCTCTCTCTCCTCTGCCGACTCCAGGAGCGCGCCCGACACAAGATGAATCGCCCGGAGACTCCTGGTGCATCCTTCTTTACACTTCACATCTTCCCCCCGCCGATGAGAAATGGGATTTTTCCTCATCCATCATAAGTCAGCGTGACAGGGCTGTCGTTCTCCGGCCCCGCGTCGCTGTATCATGAGCCTCTCCGTCCCGCCTGGCTGAGCAGCCCCGCTTCCCTGCGAGCAGCTGGGACCTTTCCGAAGTGCTTTCGCTTGTATCGGGAATCTGGGCACTGAGAAAAAGTTATTTCAGAGCTCTTCCAGCTTCCAAACCGCTCCCTGTCTCCGGGGCTGTGCCCCAGTAACAGAGGTGTTGATGTTAAGGAGGAGTCCTGTGAGGGACTTGGAAGAGGACTTCATGACTCCCACGAGGTCTGGCTGTGAGCCAGGACTGGCTACCCACAGATCCTGCCTTTGTATCCCACTTGTCAAGAAGCAAACCCCAAACCTGAGCAACGGCATCGAAACCAAAGGAATAAAAAGGTAAAATTGTTGATTCTCATCTCTCCGCTAAACTCCAAGTGTTTCACTTCAATTTTCCTCCTGTAACATCAATCACAGCAGAGGATTTCTGCCTCAGGTACAATTTGATATGGATACTTCCCTCTTTCTGACATGGGATATTTTTTCTGACAACTTCCACTTGCTCAGAAATTCCCCCTGGGCCTGGGATGGAGGGAATTTGGGGTGGTGGAATCACCCACCATGAATTCAGGCAACACAAAGCCCATCAGAAGGGTGGAATCTCCTGCTGAGTTTTGGAGCAACCCACTGCTTTCACTCCATGCTGAGCATCCTTCCTTGGAAAGCCAGTTTGTGAGAGGTTGGCAGAGGCACTGGGCGGGTTTGGAGTGAGGATGGCAGGGGGAAATCAGAGGCAGGCGAGGGTCAGATGGCTCTGTGCTGCCTGCTGCCACCTGGTCCTGCATCCAAGCTTGTTTCCATGACAATTGCAGGTCACTTCACTCCAAGTCATCAAAAAAAAGGGGATGGAAAGCTGTCTGAGAGACATGAAGAAGTGACAGCTCTGGGGTTGGACCCCCATGAGCAGGTTGTCTCTCAGCTCTGCTGGATAAATCACTGCATTTGGGGTTTTCCTCCTACAAAAGGTATTGTCACAGCCCCTCATGGGGACGAGCCTACTCCCCTCTCCATACCAGGTCCCCACAGCACCTGCCCCCCTCAGTGAAGCCAGCACAGTTTGCAGAGCCAGGAGCAGGGCAGGAGCATCCCTGGGACTCACAGCAGAAGCAGGGAAGAGCTCCCAGCTGTCCGCCCTCTTGTCATTCGAAGACAAGCAGCTCAGCCGGGAAAAGAAGATTTAACTGTGTTTGCTTCAAAACCCCAAAATGAGTTCCCTCCCATCTGCCAGGAGAGATTGATCTCCTGAGTCAGCCGTAAATCGCCTGAAAACTCCCTTGGAGCATTTAGGCAAGAGAGGAATGAGGCAGGGAATGGTGCTGCTCCGAGCTCACATCCTGCAAGGACACTGCCTGGCAGCAGGGGAATTATCCAGCTTGGCTACAACAATTTCAGCCTGTTAGTTCACTCTCTGATTTCTTTTATCTGCAGGTAAAGATCTTTCTGCCCCAAAACGAGAATCCCAGTTGCCCAATCCTTTATTCAACTTCCTGCATCGTGCTGACTCAGCATTATGGCGAGGAGGAAACCCCTGTCCCATCTCCCAGGTCGTGGATACCCCCGGGGAAAACTGTGCAGCCACTTAATGTCACTTCTGGGCCTGGGCAGTGTCACAAGGGGAGAGGAGCCTCTTGCAACAATGGAGTAAACCTGGAGTAAATAGTGGCCATCCCACATCACGTGTCTGCAGCCCAGCCAAAGCCCACAGATCTCCAACTGCCAATACTTCAAAGTTACAAAGGCAAGAGATATATATATATATAATTTTTTTTTTTTAAGTCTCAGGCTCATTAGTCCAGTTCAAGCTGTGTTGCTCCACTAGAAAGGCTCTGATGATGCCAGTTTTATTCCCTACTGGAATAAAATTTTTCCCTTTAACTTTTGCAAGTTAAAGTTTTCAAAGAGACCTGCTCAAAACTCGCCTTCTGTAAATCCACATTAACTAATTCCATGCAAACCTGTGGAAAGCGCTCCCACTATTGTTGATCCCAAACCTTCAGCAGGAGTTTAGTCCTTCAAAATCAGATTGGGAAATACTTTTTCACCTTTCTAACCTAAAAGCTGCTTTTGGTCCCTGCTTTTGAGTCGTTTCTTGCCTCGAGGGAAGAGCAGATTTCTCCCTGGCATTCCAAAATCCTACATATGATTGCAAAGGCTGGACACTTGGAGACAGTGGGAGAGAAATCCGAGTGTCTGCATTTTGATGTGGCAACACCTGCTGAATGTAAACTGCAAAATAATTGGGGGCTCGAGACGCTCGTGGCTATTTGGAATAGCAGGATGAAAGAATAACTCTTGTCTCGGAGTAATCCCCCAAACAAATAATTCCTGAGCATATGTTCAGACAAATTAGAAGGAAAAACAGAGATGTCCAAACAGGCCAGTCATGATATACACAGTGCAAGAGGGAGGAACTTCCCAAATGAGCTGATGCTTCTCAGTCCTGCCAAGCCCAGGAGAGGGGAAGAGGATAACTGGGAAGGTGGGAGTCACAGGGTTTTTGGGAAAGCAGTCATGAGCCATGTGGAGTGGGTTCTTAACATAAAAATGATGTGGAGCTGCTGGAGCAAATCCAGAGGAGGTCACAAAGATGCTCAGAAGGCTGGAGCCCCTCTGCTCTGGAGCCAGGCTGGGAGAGCTGGGGGGGTTCACCTGGAGAAGAGAAGGCTCCAGGGAGAGCTGAGAGCCCCTTCCAGGGCATAAAGGGGCACCAAGAGAGCTGGAGAGGGACTGGGGACAAGGGATGGAGAGACAGGACACAGGGAATGGCTTCCCACTGCCAGAGGGCAGGGATAGATGGGATATTGGGAAGGAATTGTTGGCTTTGAGGGTGGGGAGGCCCTGGCACAGGTTGCCCAGAGAAGCTGTGGCTGCTCCATCCCTGGAAGTGTCCAAGGCCAGATTGGACAGGGCTTGGAGCCACCCGGGCTAGTGGAAGGTGTCCCTGCCTATGGCAGGGGGTGGAATGGGATGATCTTCAAGGTCCCTTCCAACCCCAAACACTCCCTGGCCCTGTGGTCCCCTGATTCCATTTCTGGCCCACTCACATGCTCTGCAAACCCTGCTGGGACAGGCACAGACCCCCCAGCTCTGCCCCCAGCCCAGCAGGAGGGATCAGCTGCAGCAGCAGCACAGTCTGAATTCCATCTCCCTCGGGACAAATGCAATTCCTGGTGCTGCAGGAGGACCAGGGGACCCAGATTTGCATCTCTTCAGCTGGGATATTTAGAGTGAGAGCCAAGATGTCCCTCTCACCCCCAGAATTCCCTCCCTGCTCTGGCAGGTGACAGATACACCTGAGATGGTGACAGCACTCACAGTGTTGTCTTAGGAATGGAGACTTAGGAATCCCGATCCTTCCACTTTCAGATAAAACCCTCAGACCTCGAAAAGAACCATCCCTAGAGATCTCACAGGAGTCCCAAATCCTGCAAGTGGAGGAGACAGACACCACTGACCTCATCAGTCCCAACTCCTGCCCACCAGCTCCCCCCACGGCCCATCCTCACCCCCCTGGGGGCAGGAGGCAATGCCCAGGGTGCCCCCACTTCATTTCCCCCCACCAAGGCTCGGTACTGCGAGGGATAAACAGCTGGAGGTGGACTTGGAGAGGGAAAGTCTCCCCAGGGGAGGTGATGGAAGCTGCCATGTGTCCCGAGCTGCAGCCAGCAAGGCTAAATTGAGCCTTCAGGCTCTGCTCCTCCCAGCAACGGCAGCAGGGGAGATTAATGAACAGAACCAACCTCTTCCTTCTTTTTATGGTTCTTTTTTCCCAGCCATGTCTGAGCACGGCAGTAGAACCAGGATCAATAGGTGGGAAATGTAGGTAATAACTGGCCTTTAAGGAGACAGCTGGGACCTGCATGTCCTGCTCAACCACAAATCCCAATCCTGCCCGACAGGCTTGACTTTGGCTCACAGTGCTCGTGATGCAAGGCCAGCAGCCAGAGGTGCTTCCAGGACTGAGTTTGTCCCTTGGCCCCCACATAAGGAAGGGATTCAGGACCTCAGTTCCATGGGGCAGCAGGAAGGATGGTTGGAATCAGACCCCCAGAATACAGAAGCCTTCTGATCCATCCACCATTTCTGGGAACGTGTTCAAGCTCTGCCACACCACATCCACTGTCAGCACCCACCAGTCAGTGTAAGGGAAATATAATTCAGATTTGCAAAGGAGCCACTGGGGCAACTTGGGATTTGGAAGCATCCACCACTTGCAGACCAGGAATGGTTGGAGAAGGACTTTGGACAAGGGCCTGGAGTGACAGGACATGGGGGAATGGCTTCCCACTGCCAGAGGGCAGGGTTAGGTGGGATTTTGGGAAGGAATTCTTAGCTGTGAGGGTGGTGAGGCCCTGGCACAGGTTGCCCAGAGAAGCTGTGGCTGCCCCAGCCCTGGAAGTGCTGATTGGAGCAACCTGGGATAGCAGAAGGTGTTCCTTCCCATGGGGAGGTTGGAACAAGATGATCTTCAAGGTCCCTTCCAACCCAAACCATTCTGGGCTGGTTCAGTGATGACAATGGGAGGAAGAACAGTCTGATGGGTCAGATCTCTGAGCATCACCATCTTCACTCAGGGCCCACAGCAGCCAAAGCCACTGCACAGCCACTGCCCTGCACAAGCCCCTCAGCCTTACCCTGAGCAGTTCCAGCACCTCAGAGCCATTCTTACCCGGGTGGGAAGGCAGCTCAGCCCCCCAGGATAAGCACCCACCCCACCTGCAGCTTGGGCACCCACTGAGGAGAGGGCAGAGGGAAGGGGCAGCACAGCAGGGATTGCAATCCCGGATTCCTGCACCACCCAGCATCCCAGCTGAATACCCAAGCAGGCTGGGGGCCGTGTGTGACCTGGAGCCGTGGTTATTATGCGAGTCAGGCAGCTTTGGTGACAATTACACAGCTCTCAGAGGCAGCACAGGTGGCTGCCTGCACCTGGGAATGCGCTCCGGGAATCCAGGGCTGGTCTGGGAGACCTGCTCCTCTTGATGCACTTTTTCCCACTGCCCTCCTGACTCGGGACCTCAAATCACATCAAGATCATACATGGCTTATTGAGACTCTTCTCCACGAAGCTCCATCACATTCCAACAGGGAGCAGCCCCTCTAAGGAAGCCACCAGAGACAGGGCAAGCTCTGGCCATGGAGAGAGGATGGACTTAACTCATGTCCTGGCCACCAAAAGCATCCCAAACCCTGGCTAATGACCCTTCCCATCCTGTCAGGGCATTAATCAGCTTGGAGTGCTGATTTCACATGACTCCTGGAGGCAGGCAGGCTCCCTGGCAGGAGTGTGGCCGTGGTCTCCTCCAGACCTCTTTCTCTCCTCATCAGAGTTACTGTTTTGGGTAATGATGAAGCAGGGGAATTGATTTGAAGCCTAATGAATAATCAGCCACCATCAATAATTGTAATCACTAATCTGGTGCAATTAGAGGCAATTATAGTAAATGCAATTTCCTCCCGAGCTGCTAACGAACTGCAAAAATATGAATTGACTTGAACTGGCTGCCTGTGATTTATGCAGTGGCAAGATCAAGGAGCCCATTACGCCAACAAAGGCTCTTAAAGGGACACGGAAGTTGGTTTGTCCCCCTTTTCCATCCCACCCTCCCAACAAAGCCACCAAACTTCAGAGGGAATCCTAAGCAGCAGCACAAAAGGGATGAAATCCCCTTTTCCTCCTCTTTCCCTCCACGTGAGTCCTGCCACGTCCCAATTCCCACATCGGCTCCTGCAAAGCACGGATCACACGTGCAAGGAGAGGTGCCACACGCCACGTCCACGGGGAGAGATTGCCACCTATTGGCACATCCATGGGGATGATGGGGGAAGCAGCGTCACCTCCAGATCCTCCCGGACAGCTGGAGCAGCAGGATCTTGGCGGTTCGGAGACAAAGGAGCCGGTTTCAAGCTGCCCGTTCTCCTCCCAGTGCCACTGAAAGCACTGCCTGAAAGTGCCTTTTAATTTCGAGTGCCTGGGATAGCACACACCAGCCTCAGTTGGAGAAGGTGACAAGCACGAGAGTGGGATCTTAGGAGAGTGTTTGAGATGAAAAGCCGGCTCACCTGCACTTTTTTCCCTCCCAAACGCAACAGAAAGGGAAAGAACTTGAAGGAAAGTACAAGCTGCATCCCAAAACAGAAGAGCTGGTTGCAGTGCCAAGAACTGAACTGAAAAATGCCACAAGGAACAATTTCAGAGATCTGGGGCAGGTCCCAACTTCTTCACCAATGTGGGAACTCAACAAAACTGGATTTTGCACAGAAAATGTTCGATTTTGACAAAGGTGGTTCTAAAGAAAGCTGGAATAGTGGAAGGTGTCCCTGCCCATGGCAGGGGGTTGGAATAAGATGATCCCCAAGATCCCTCCCAACCCAAACCAGTCTGGGACTCTGTGATAACGTAGAGATTCATCAGACTTCCAGTCTCCAACACATTTGACGACAAGCCACCGGGAAATAGTTGTCACTGGACAGATACACACACAGGGCACTGTAATTCCATAGGCTGTCCATCCCGAGGCTGGAGAGACAGAAACCAGCCCAGCTGGACATGCAAATCAACCTGCCTGGATGAGCAGCCCCCTTGCTCAACACCAGCCATTCTTCTCCTCAGAGTCAATAACTTCCACTCTCTCATCGGTAAATCTTGATATTCACCTCCCCAGCAATCAATAGCTGCCCATTATTGGTCTGTAATTGTTACAAAAATTTAATCAAGGGTCAATAAAGGGAAGGAACAAGTCTATTGCAGCAGCAGAACTTCACACACAAAGTATTTCACTGCCCAATTATCCACTACTCCTGACTTTTGCTAATATTATTTATTATTCAGGCAACTACAACGCCCAGAAGACTCAATCTCGGCTCTGAACGCTGTTCCTGCACGAGGAACAAAACTCCCAGCGTTGCCCAAACCACTTGCAAGGCAAAGCACCAACTATATTATCTAGAAATGGGTACAAACTGCTGTGGGAATGATCACTGCAATAAATCTGTGTCCAAAAGTAACCACTGAGTGAGCTCGGAGAAATTAAAAGACAAATGAGAGACTCATTCCCAGAGGAAACACCAGTCAGCAGCAACAGGTGGAATTTGGCTGTGTTTTCACGAGGTGTGTTTTGGAAATGCAAATTGGGTCTCTGTGCAAAACTGCTACTTCTGTGGAGATTATTGGATCAAATTCACCTTAAAGAGGGGAAAAAAAACCCCACAGGAGAGAAAGGTATTAAAATCCTTCATCATTTCCACCCAAAGCAGTTCCAAGGGGTGTTTACTCTCCATTCTTGATTTGCCGTGAAAAAAGAGTTGAGGAAGGATGGCAGGGACATTAAAACAAGTCCAAATCTCTCTCAAAATAAGAATAATTGTCATTTCTGACCTGTGCCAGCCTCACTGATAATTTCTGAGAGGCTTGAAGGGGTGTGAAACGTTCCCAGAGCTGCCACATCCCACACTGCCACTTGGAAAAAAAAAAATCAGATTTCCAGTTTTAGGGTATTATTTTTAGTTTTGGAGATGCTCTGACCTGGAGGTCTCTTCTGCCTCATTCTCCACTTGCATTTTAGGCTTTAAAGCTCGAATTTTCAAGCTTCCCACAAATGCAGCATGTTTATTTCATTCAAAACTCCCCATCAACACAGGGCCTGGAGCCGGGAGTGTGTCACAGACCTTCTGCTCCCAGGCTGAGAAGCGTTTAGTTGTATTTATGAGAACCCTTGGGAATTTTCTTAGGCAGTCAAGTGTCACTTCTGCTTTTCCTCTTCTCCAAAATGCCTCTTTTATTGATGGCTGCCCACCTCCCACCCTTCCCAATGCATGGAACATAAACAATTCCAAGCCACTCTGTTCCCATATGCATTTCCCCCCCAAATTAAACAGAGGCTGTATTTCACTTCGGGGTTTTATGCCCAGGCAAGGATCTAAATAAAGCCATCCCATAAAACCCTGGAGAAAACACAACCACAAATAAAACCACCAAAACCCCACCTGAACAGATCCTATTTAATTACCCAGCAACAAATGGTGCCAACACTCCAAAGGAGCAGGAGGAGCACAGACAACACCAAACCTGCTGAAATTTCCAATTGCAAAACATTTTTCCCTCCTGAGACCCAAAATGAGTAATAAATATGGAAATCTGGAAAGAAAGGGAAAACAGGGACTCTGGTGTGTGTCCCCAAGAAAATGCAGGGAGGGTTTGTAAGGAAATGAGTGTTTGTTCCTTCACTGGGCGTTGGTGGATTCCTTATGGGTTTGTGTTGTTGCTGGTCTATCCTGGAGGATGGAGGCAGCAGGTGTAGGGATATATGGATGGTGGGAGATGCAACAAAGCATCCTCACCTCCACAATCCCACCCCCATCCCAAATCTAGAGGTGTAAAGCTTCATCCAACTCTTCCCAGTGGTGTTTTCCATCAGTGACTTCCACAGCCCAGCTAAACCCTGCTTAAAATCCTATTTCCTTTGATCACTCATATATTTCTCATTTTATCATTTCCTCAAGAACTCTGTTTCCCCTTCCTGCCTGGCCAAACCCCCCCAAAAAGCTTTTTCAGGGCTGTTTCTCATTGCACAGATCCAACCCCAAAACCTCACCAGGATCAAACTCTTAATTTGCTGCAAGTTGGTAAAAAATCTTGGCTGTATTTCAAATCAGACCCGAAGCTGAAGTTTCCTCCAAATGTTTTGCTGATGGGGAAGTGGAGCATTTCATTTACACACAACTCCTGTTTGCTGCAGTTTTCCCTGTTTCCCAATTCCACATTGTGAGATGAAATCAGAGGAGGGAAAATAAAGCAATTAAAGGAATCGTGTGGGATTCCCAGAAGCCACTGGTATCAATCGGTTTCAAGAGGGTCCTGGCACCCAAACTACACAATATTTGATTTCCTGGAGTGGGGTTTGGGTTTTTTTGCTTTGTTAAGTGGAGTTTGAGCTGGGATCTGTTCACATTTGCATATAAAGAGCGACAAGGATACACCAGAAGAGACCCTAAGTGGCGACTGAGCTCCAGCACTTTGTGTTGCTTTTCCTTTCCATGCAACCTGGATTTATTCCCTGGAGCCTGAGGATCAGGTTTAGTCCTTCT
Source organism: Neopelma chrysocephalum (assembly GCF_003984885.1). Classification (NCBI taxonomy): domain Eukaryota; kingdom Metazoa; phylum Chordata; class Aves; order Passeriformes; family Pipridae; genus Neopelma; species Neopelma chrysocephalum. The sequence goes on from NW_020897800.1 coordinate 4,776,130, forward strand.
TCAGCCTCCTGCCCTTTCCTTGTTCATCCCTACCTTTATCTCCTCCTCCCAGAGCTCCCGTTCCAACACACCCAAACCGTGTTCCCCCCTCTCCGTGTGAGCGGCCGCCCCGATAATCACAAAGCAGCTTATTTTTAATTGTGCTGAAACTAAATTGTTATTTAAACTTCAGATCTCGCTATTCTCCCCTAAGACCCCTTTAATTCCTCCCAGATGTTAATTATGCTGAAGCACAAAGCTGCAAAAATCTCAGGCTGGCTGAAGGAAAAGCCCCTCCGGCCGGATCCTGACGGGAAATCGATGCCACCACTGGAGCTGGATCATTTACATCCATGCCAAGCTTTGGGAATGGGAACCATGTCCTTACCTACAGCACCACGAGGACAACACTTTCCAAAGGCCCTAGATGATTTTAGAGGTCTAATTCCCATTTTTTCCATACAATTCCCAGTCTAAGCTCCACTAATTTTTAACAAAACCTTGGGGCTTGACAAATCCATTCTGGAATTTGGAGGGAAGCCTCCAACACATCAAAGCTGTTGTATCCTTGATGTCCACACCTTTGCCCTCTTGGTTGATCCCCAATTCCTTTTTCCTTGCAGATGATGAGGATGCTGGAGCCAGCAAAGTCTTACCTGGGAAGATTTGGGATCATTTTCATATTTATTTGAAAACAAATGATTTAAATTGAATTTCAGCCCCTTCCACCATGACATACTGATCTAGTGGGAGGTGTCCCTGCCCATGGTAGGGGGGTGGAATGAGATGATCTTTAAGGTCTCTTCCAACCCAACCCATTCCATGATTCTATGATTCCATTTTATTAGTGGCTTTTCTATTACACCTGGACACGGGGAAGCAAGGCTTGGACCTCAGCACATCACTTCTGATGTGGTTTAGTGCCTCTGCTGCTGGATTACTTTGTTGTTGGGATTGTTTTATTCTTTAAATACCCATCCCAGTAAGTTGTGGCATTTTGGTGCCTGACTTGATAACCTTTAGGGTATGAAAGGGAATGTGAAAAGCAGAGGGAAAACACTGTTCTTCCTTCTCCTCCCCATCACGGTTCAGCAGCAGATATTATCCCACAACAAATTGATTTGTCAGATGGAGAGAGACAGAACATGGTATTAAGAAATTATGATTTACTAGGGAGCTTTAAAAGCCAAAAAACTGATACCTATAAACCATTGCTCTGAGTAGATGCCAAACCCTTTGGAATTCACATTGCACACGGATCCAACGCAGGTCCTGCAATCCTGCATCGGGGCTAAAAATACCAGAGAACGGGGCCAATCTCCCTTTTTAAGCCCTTATTCCATGCCAAGCCCTCAATAGGGATGCTCCAGCTCTGATTTCCCTCCTGCTCATCACAGCTCTTCACAAATCAAAAGCATTCCCAATTTATTCTTCTCCTTTCCAAGCTCTGCTTTCCTCTCATCTGCTCAGCCTCGCAGAAAGCTCGTTAAACAATCCATAGAAAGCGCCTGGAATATAATGAGCAGTGGGAGGGTTGGGAGGGCTGGTGCCAGCAGGGAGACAGGGCTCTGCATCCCAGGGGACTCTGCATTCCCAGGATGCTTGGGATGGCCCAAAGCCCATGGCTGGAAGTGGCCATTCCCTGTCCAGGTGGGATGGAGTGGGTCACACCCCTGGGCGGGTGAGTTCAGTTGTTCCTCTCCCTCCTGCTGGTGGGGAGCAGGGTGCTTGGAAGTAAATAGGAATAAAATTGAGGAATGTAAGAGAGCAGGATGAAGGCCCAGGGGAGCTGGGGCACTGCAGCAAGAGGACAGCCTGACCTCCAGGGCAAAGTGCAAATAAACTGCTGCCATCAGAGCTGCTGTTCCCAGGATGCTCCCACATCACAGAATCCCAGAATATGCCAAGCTGGAAGGGACCCACAAGGATCATTGAGTCCAACTCTTCAGCCTGCACAGGAGCATCCCCAAGAGTCACACCATGTGCCAAAGAGTATTGTCCAAATTCTTCTTGAACTCTGTCAGGCTTCATCTCTTCACTCTCTTTCAGCCTCAGTCCCAAAATCACCTTGTCTGTGGTGGAAGCACTGCCCCTGGAGGTGTCCAAGGAATGACTGGACGTGGCACTCAGTGCTGTGGTCTGGATGACAAGGTGGGGATCAGTCACAGGTTGCACTTGATGATCTCTCCAACCTAAATCATTCTGGGATTCTGGGATTCAGCAGCTCTGTAGCCATAGTGGGACTGGGGGGATCCTCCTGGGGGAGCTCAGTCCACTCCCACCCACCATCCCACTGTGGGCACACAGCCCCTCCTGGGGCCCTGCCTGGTGTCCAGCATCCCAGCTCTGCCAGGGAGATGTGAACCCACTCCACTCTCACAACATCACCCCCTCCCCAGTCCCCGGGTGAGGCAGGACTTTAGCCTAATATGTATTTAAAAATTGAACGTGTGTGTATAGTTCCGAATATCCGCCGTGCAGACACACGGCTAATCCACTTCCAGACATTTTACCAATTATCCCAGGGTCTTCTGCACAGCCCATTACCCCGTAGATGTTACTAAGTGCTGCATAAACAATCCTCTGCTGCGTGGCTGACACTTAAAGAGGACAAGTGGAAGGGAATTGCAGCAGGACAGCAAATGGAGCCGGAACAGTCGCAGCAGCAGCTCCCCCCACTGTGAAAGCCATAATCATTGGCACATCTGTGCTGCATTCCCTTCCCACAGAGGCATCTGCTGGAAGAGCCACCTCAGCAGAAAACTCCCACCCTCCCCGCTGCTGAAGTGCTGCCTGAGGGGGTCAGGTGGAATTTGGGTTTTTCAGGAGGTTGGGGACTCTGTGGAGATCCCCTGTGTGATTCCACGGATCTGCTGTCTGAGAGGACTCCAAGCAAACCTCTATTTCCTTGGCTGTCCCTGTGGAAAGCACTTTCCATATATCCCTACACCATCATTCAGTGTGCCACGGACTGGAGGTGAGCTACAGCACCGTCAGGCAAGAGGAAAGCCTGGCAAAGGAATGGCATCCAAAAGGTCCATTTTGCCCCTTCCCTACCAAAACCAGTGTCCTGCTTCCCACAGAAGCTCCAGGACATTGGAGGAGGCAGAGGAAGGCAGGGACCATGTCCCCTCTCCAACCTCCTCTGGGTGGGGTGGGTGAGGGCCGTGTCCCAGGACAGCCTGGAACCCTCCCATGCCCAGTTCCCGTGGCTGATATCAGCACAGCTGGGTTGATAATCCCAATCCTCACAGGCTGCTCAATGCAGAGAATCCCCACAGCCCCCCTCTCTTGCCTCCTCTGCTCAGAGGTTCTAGGAAGCAATTTCCTTCTTCTCTGCACCTAGGAAATGGCTGGAGCTGTGTCAGGGCAGGGTCAGGTTGGATCTCAAGAAAAGGTTCTTCCCCCAGAGGCTGGTTGGGCACTGCCCAGGCTCCCCAGGGCAGTGGGCACAGCCCCAAGGCTGCCAGAGCTCCAGGAGGGTTTGGCTGATCCTCTGGGGCACAGAGTGTGACCCCTGGGGATGATCCTGTGCAGGGCTGAGGGTTGGACTGGATGATCCTTGTGGCTCCCTTCCAACTCAGCATATTCTGTGGTTCTGTGATTCTTAAACTGGGACCAGTCCAACTCTCTGGAAGTTGGGCAGCACCTTGAACCCACTGAGTGCCCATCCACCCTCACCCTGCCAGCTCCAAATGCCACCACATGCTTTTCCCTTTCCTTTCCCTCCTCCCTATTGTTTTTAAAAGCAGCCAGACTGTTAATTAAAAAGGGAGAAATCAATTGCCCTCATCTCCCCATCAGAAGCTCCTCTGCATTCCAGGATTAAAGCTGGCTCCTACTTTAAGTCAATTAGAGATAAGGGGAAGCTGACATTTCTACAACCCACCTTATCAAACCGCTTGAAAACCGCTCAGATTAAAATGTAAAAAGATTATTTCCTCAGCTCTCTCTGCCTCTCTCCTTTTTTTCTTTTTCTTTTTTTTTTAATAATTATTCATAAGAAACCCAACAAACGGGTGCTGATAGTCTGAGACAGCCCTGCTCCTCCATGGGGCTCATCTCAGTATCATCCAGGAGCATCCCGTGGGACACTGGGATCCCAAAAAAGGGGGAAGGAGGCAGAGAGCCCTCACGACTGCAAAACTCAGTCCCCATGAGCCACATCCTGACTTCCCATCCAAGAGCTGCAGGGAAAGGGTCAAAACCCTGGTCTGGATCCGATCCTAATGAGGCTCTGCTCAGCCTAATTAGCTGGAGGCAAGAGGAAGCTGGGATGTGAGATGGGATGCAGGCCAGGGACCACATCTGAACCCAGGACAGGGCTGGAATGCTAAACACAGCAGGGGACAGGGACAGGGACGCTGCTGGCACGGCACAGGCTTTGTCAGCAGTGCCTGGAGCTGCATCCACACGGGGAGGATGCAATTCCTGCCCCGGGATCTCCCTCCTTGCACCACCCAGCCCACAACCCCCACAGCTTTCCTGGCACTGGGAGAAAAGGGGGCTGGAGGTGGCAAACAGCATCCAGTGAGTTCTGCTGGGGAGGGGAAACTGTGGCATCTCCCCTGCCATCAGCCCCTCATCCATCAGCCCCTCATCCATCAGCCCCACCGAGGAGAATCCAGCAATCAGGAGCCTCCTCAAATGTGGGTTTAGGGGAGGGGGAAAAAAAAACTAAAACACCAGAAAATATTAAAGTTTCATATCACAAATGTAGGGGGATTTTTTTCGGAAATGCTCCAAATGTTTGAAGCAAACTGCAACAGCCACAGAGGGATTTCACTGATGTTTTTCGCGTCAAAGAGGGAAAAAAAAAAATCTCATTTCAGCCCCAGCTGCAGGAAGCAGAAGCTCTTTATTCCTGCAGGCAGCAGTGCCACCCCCAAAGTCACCGAGTGGAAAATCTCCACGTCATGGACGACGACTGAGACATTCCCAGGGCTGGTCCCCCAAAACCTCTTGTTCCCCAAAACAGTGATTCCCTGCCAAGGGATGGAGCTGCCCTTGGAGCAATAAAGGATTCAAGGCAATGGGTTAATGCAGAATTGGCAGGGTGGGAAGGTCAGGAGAGCGTTTGGATGTTGAGCAAAGGGAGTGGGGATGGGACTGGAGGGATGGGTGGATCTGTTCAGGTGTGCACTAAAAAAAAAGGGGGTGAGGGGAAGGGGGAAAAAAAGAGAACTAAAGAAAAAGGGGGAAAGAAAGAAAGGAAAAGAGAAAAAGGAAAAAGGGGGAAAGAAAGAAAGAAAAAGAGAAAAAGGAAAAAGGAAATGAAAAAAGGAAGAAAGAAAAAGGAAAAAGAAAAAAGAAAAAGAAAAAAGAAAAAAGAAAAAAGAAAAAAGAAAAAAGAAAAAAGAAAAAAGAAAAAAGAAAAAGAAAAAAGAAGGAAAGGGAGAAAAGGAAATGGAAAAAAATAAGGACAAGAAAAAGAAAAGAGAAAAAAGAATAGGATAAAAAAGGAATAAAAGGTAAAATAAAAAGGAAGAAAAAGAAAATAGGAGAAAAAAAGAAAAAATGGGAATATAAAAAAAATAAACAGGTAAAAAGGAAAGAGAAAAAAAAAGTAGAAGAAAAGGGAAAAATAGGGAAAAAATGAAAAGGGAAAGACTGATGGAAGGAAGTGGGGACAGAGGACAGGGCCCAGGAGCTGCCCAGGGGTGGCTCCCTGCAGGACAGCAGGACACTCCCAACGCTGCAGCCTCTGCTTCCACCAGTGCCTGGAAAACCACAGGAAAGACAAAAAACCCCAAACCCAAGGAGAGAAAAATGCCATGAAGTGCGTGGCCTCCCCTAAAGCACCTGGGGCTCACAGATGCCATTCCTGCCTTGGCACATCCCTGTTTCTGTGCCTCAGTTTCCCCGTGGGCAGAGGGGGTGGAACCCTCCCCACTGGCAGAAGGATTTCATTAAGTTAAACCCTGAAAGATTTATAAAGCACTTGTGAAAGCTCCATAGGAAACATCCCAATGTCACTGAAAACGTCAACTATAACATATTAAATCTCTCTCTCTCTCTCTTAAAAAAATAATAATATGAGATTATGTCCCAGGAGGAAGTTTTCCCACCAGACTTCTCTATTCTTATAAAAATGAGCCAGCATCACTTAGCAGCTCATAAATTCCATCTCCCATTAAGCAGATATTAAACACGTATTTATAAAGGTTTAAACAGATCACTTCAGTTAATTTTCAGTTCGCCTTCAGGCAAAAAATGGTGTGTTTCAATCAGGAGAAAGTCCTGCTGTGGCTAAAGGATGAGGATCTGGATCAGCCCAGGGGATGGGTGGGGACCTTTCCTGAGGATACACAAGGACCAGGATCAGCAGCACCTTATGGCCCTCTGGGACAGCACCAATGGACAAATCCATCATGCAAAATATGGGATCCTGCACTTCAGCGGGTCAGAGGGAACTTAAAAGTCAAGCATAGAACATAATAAATAAATAAACCAGCTTAATTCCCCAGTCAGAGCTTTGACAAGCTGCTGTCCATCCACCAGCCGAGTTAAATCAGGATTATTAATATCATTACATTATTCTTAATTATTTAACTATTTTTTTTAAACCCAAGTGTCTGATCAGTCTTTTCTAGCAGCCCATTCCAGTATGGAGTGGCAAAACACATCAATATTGAATCCTGGAACGGGATATTGGGAATATCAATATTCATACTGGGACAGGTGGTGACACTGAGAAGGTGAACTGCTGCCACAGTTTGTGGAGGAGCCTCAGATCCCCTTGTTCCAACAAAAAGTGATCATCTCTTCCTTGAACCCAAAGGCTGGGACCACCAGGCAATGCTGTATCCATCTCAAAAAAGCAAGGACAGAGCAAAACAAATCTCAGGATGGAATTCAATGGGAAACTCTCTCCAAAGAGCATCCGGGCTCTGCATGAAATACAGAAGCACAGTCTCTGAAATTCCTCGTGGTCCAATTAAGCCTGGTCTCCCCCAGCACTCAGAAATATCATTTGAAAGCTTTTACCTAAAGCAGTCTAAAAATTAGGGGGTTCACACATGTTCCCTGGGTCAGGCATTGCTTTTTGGGTCCATCAGTGTGGTTTTTAGACAACAAATACAGACACAAGCGCCGCGGTTCTTGTTGAGAAGTTTTCCCTGTTTGTCCTAAGCGCCACAAAGGCTGGATTTCCTGAGAAAATCATGGGTTTAAAGCTCAGTAAATAGCAGAGAAGGACACTGTGACCCAGGAAAAATAGCCAGGAGGTCTCCTTGGAGGGCAGTGAGTAAAGTCAGAGCAGAGAGAACAATCTCAGATCTTCCCATCCCACCCACGGCCTCCCCAAAGCAGCTCCTGAGCCGAATCCCTGAGCAGGGGCTGCAGGAACGCTTCCGACGGCGCTGGTCTGCTGGGGAGCAATTAGAGAGTAAGGACAGGGAGGAGAAATTCAATCAATTCCATGGTCATCTTCCCCCCAGCAGGCACAGGGGACATGGCTGTGCCGACCACATTCCTGCTGCATATGGAAGGGGATTGTTGGGATCAGAGCGGGAGGCAAAGAATTAAATGACAAGCCCTGGGACGGGTGGTGACATTGAGAAGGTGAACTCCTGCTACAGGTTGTGGTGGAGCCTCAGATCCCCTTATCCAAGAAAAATTTATAACTTCTTCCTCGAAAACAAAGACTGTCAGCAAGTGATGTATCCATCCCAAAAAATCAAGGATGGAGCGAAGCATCCTTATAAAACCCAGAAATTTGGCTGAGGGGGGATGAGTGAACCTCAAACCAGTTTTCTATCCCTAATCCTCTCCCTACTTCCAAGATGTCCATGAAAGGTTTTAAAAATAGCAAACACAACTCCATTATTATCGCATAAAACAATCTATGAACATAATATTCCTCAAATGCTCTGTGCCTTCAGTCGGAAATTCTGGGTGTGACAAAGATTGAGTGTTCCTGTCTTGATGAGAGGGATACAATAGGGAGTAAAAGCAGACAGCTTTATTCCCTGGGAAGAATAAAAGTCAAAATATGTAAATTCTCTTCCATGTGAAATTCTCAGACTTTGAAATCTGGGGCAAAACCTGGGGCAAAACTCTGAAACTGTGAATTTCCTTCGCATCACAGAATATTCCCAGGAACAACCTTTTTTAAAATCATTGAATGCTTTCATTTTGATTCCAGTGTTTTTTATTATATAAAATAAGACAAAAAGACAAGACCGGAAGAGCCCTCTACTGCCTAAAGGAGCGGAAAGGGACTTCAGACAAGGACCTGGAATGACAGGACAAGGGGGAATGGCTTCTCACTGCCAGAGGACAGGGTTAGATGGGATATTGGGAAGGAATTCTGCCCTCTGAGGGTGGGGAGGCCCTGGCACAGGTTGCCCAGAGAAGCTGTGGCTGCTCCATCCCTGGAAGTGTCCAAGGCCAGGTTGGAGCAACCTGGTCTAGTGGAAGGTGTCCCTGCCCATGGAACTGGTCCCTTCCAACCCAACCCATTCTGGGATTCTATGATATTCCAGCCTGTGGAAATTATACCATTGCTGACGCTCTGCAAAAGCTCCAGTGGAAAAGACCTCAGTAGATATTTTGATTTCACTGTGGCTGGTGATGGAAAAGCCTTCCACCACCAATTTACTGCCCAGTACTTCTCAAGTCCCCAAAGAGGAGAAAGAGAGGAGCCTCTCCATGAACTTCAAGAGGCAATATTGTAAAAAGATCCAAGATGAGACTCCTCTTTCCACAAGGCATAATTAACCTTCGACACTGGGTATCATTAAATAGGAGACTTTAAAGGGAACCAAAATACTGGAGGACTGATATGAGCAATGAGAACCTGCAAAGCTCCACGGCAGAATAAAACGAGCCCTTGTGCTTTCAGAGTCAGAAAGAAACTTCTCCAAGTGGGCTGTGTTGGCAGTGCTGGTTTAATGGTTGGACTCAGTGATCTCAGAGGTCTTTTCTAACCTCAGTGATTCTGTGATTCTCACCCTGAGAAACTTCTTGGACCTTGCCCAGATTCCCATTTTTCAGAAAGAGGACAGGGGATGAGCTGGCCCACTGAGCCTGCAAGTCCCACGTTAGTCCAAAAGCTGGGAGAGCTGAAAAATAAAGCGACAAAGCCCTGGCGTTGCCGTGACGGGGTCGCTGGAAGCGTGGCACTGCCTGTCCCTTTTAATGAGTGTTAATGCTCCCCTTTCATCTCGGCGGCCATGGGATGCCAACACATTTATCTGCTTTATGCGTCTCCGTTCAATTCCCGGAGACATTTCTTTGGACATGGAACATTGTAATTTTCGCTGGCTCCCCATCGCGAGTGGCTGAAGTTTGAAAAATCACCGAGTGAGTGATCAAACACATTATAAAAATAGTCAGGCAAATGCACCACTATCTTCTCCTCAAGAGCCATTTATAGGGGCCAATCCAAAAGCCATTGAAGTCAATGGAAAGACTCCTGCAGAATTCAATGGGGTTTTGATCGAGTCCTTATTGTGCTATCCATAAGAAATAGGTCAGATATTTATATATAGTCTTGAAATGTTGTGTGCCACCACGCTGGCACTTCGCCTTTTTGAGGCACAGCGTCACTTCTTGCCGTACCTGCTGCAAACCTGAGGACTTTGCAAGTCCAGCTTCCCAATGTTTCCCACTTTGGCACTGCTGCCACGTTGGGCTTTCACCCTCAGCTGTCCCTTCCCATGCCAGCACGTTCCTCCTCTGACCTGGGAATGGGTTCATGCCCAGTTTGCGCTCCCTTTGCACGTGGGTAACACAAACCTACAGTGGAAAATTGCTCCTGGAATCCACACTTAGGGAATAACAGAGGGCTTGGAGCTGAGCAAGAGCCTGAGCTTATTTAACAAGACCCAGTTATTAAACCAACACACCTAAACAGGGGCAAACTCTCTTGTGAGAGTGAACTACTTCAGCTTAAAAAGGGCCTCTCCCAGCCTAATCCTAAATACATTCCACATCAAGTTGAGCTGAATTGGAGCTGTTCATCCTCATGTGTTTTCCAGCTTAAATATACAAGGTCAAATTCATCTAAACCATACAAGGAGATGAGTCTTGTGCTGTTGGCACGACCTTCATCACACACACCTTGAGAGCACGACTGCAAATTAACCCCCTTTTTCTGCATTCAGGATGTGCTGTTTTGTGATAACTTGGGAGGGGGTATAAAGCAGGGAATATTATTTCAACTGAACACACAGTGAAATAATTGTTATTTGCTACCAAAGTTAGTTCCTTCAATCCTAGTTTTAGTTTAGGTGAGGCTTTAGAATCAATATTTTTTGGGGCAACAGACCTCACCTTTCTTCATCTGACGCACCCACCCTTTTCTGAGCACTGCGAGATAAATAAAAGCAAACCTCAGCCCTTTAAGCCATTATTCATAAGCTTAAATTTATACAAGTGAATCATCTCCCTGAAAGTGGTAATACCTCTCATGTACTCCGAGTGAAATACATGGTTGTTTACCAATTAGGAGGACTGCAGTGGGTTTAGTCGGTGTAGTTCCACGTTAATTATTTATAACACTTTGCAGTACCACTAGTAAATGTACAGTAGCATCTCTTTTAAAAATAATGAGACCTTAGTCCTGTGCAAAGTCCCTGCAGCAGCTGTTATTAAAACTTCATTGAAGCGAGAGAAGAAATGGATGTTTTTGCATCTGCAGCGTGAGCAGAAGCAAAACTTCTCCCGAGTCGGATTTTAGCCTTTGTACGCTTTGGTCCTTTCAGGAAAAATCAATGGGGGAAAAATAGCAACATCTAAGGTTTTTCACGAGCCCTTTTATAACCAAAAAAAAAAAAAGGAAAAAATAAAAAGGAAAAAGACACTTTGGGAATGTGCCACTTTAATGACTCGTCATTTTGAGCACCCAAGGACCAGGAGATGGGCGAGCGCCTCTGAGGTGCCCTAATGGAGCTTAAGGTAGGTGCTCTTGTAGGATCAATTTAACTGCAGATAAGTCTCACTTCTTGGCATGGATTTGATGAATGCTGGGCATGGCTTAAAGATGAGATAATCTGCTCAATTTATTCTTATTATTTATTTGCTATCCTTGTGACAAAATGAATTATGATTCTGCGCTGAGCCAGGAGCGGGGATAAAGTTACCATTGGGGAAGAATATGTCATTGTAATGGTATCTCTGCTTTTTTCCTTCCCCTGAATGAAATCAGTACACTGAAAAAATGCTTCACACATAACCTGGAGGAATCATTTCCAGACAGCAGAGGGGTAAACTGAGCCTTTTTGCTTCACTGTACAAATACAATTACTACAACAGCGGCTTAATACAATTGTTTATACAGATGCCTCGTGCTTCCAACAGCCAGGAAAATCCTTGTCTTTCTAGGAAGCAACACAGGACTCAGCAATCCTGTGCTAGGGGTGTGCTTGGGGAGAAGATGGTGAATAATGGGGCTGATCTGAGGGGTCTTGGTGACCCCCCCTCTCCCCAGCCCCACCTGAACCCCTCCTTCAGCCCAGGTTGGCCTCCCATGATGTAACAGCTGAAAGTCACAGAATCATGGAATCATTTAGGTTGGAAAAGCCCTCTAAAACTATTGACTCCAATCGTTCTCCCTGCACTTCCAAGGCCACCACCAAACCATGTCTGCAGGTACCACATGGACATGGCTTTTTAATCCTTCTAGGGAAGTCTGTGCCAGGGCTGGACAGTCCTTTCCATGAAGAAATTTTCTCTGATGTCCAACCTAAACCTGCCCTGGTACAACCTGAGGCCATTTCCTCTTGTCCTGCCACTTGTTACCCAGGAGAAGAGACCAAGGGCCACCTGGCTCCACCCTCCTGTCAGGGGCTTGTAGGGAATTAAAAAGTCCCCCCTGAGCCTCCTTTTCTCCGGACTGAGCCCCCCCAGCTCCCTCAGCTGCTCCTCATAGGACTCGCTCTCCAGACTCTTCCCCAGTTCTGTTGCCCTTCTTTGGACACATCATGGGACAACCTGCCCAGACAAACACTTCCACCATCAGCAGATGATGCTTCAACCCCTTCTTCACGAACCAAGACAGTCAGCTAGGACAGAGAGTTTGAGTATGGGCTAGAACCATCGAATATCCTGATCTGGAAGGGATCCACAAGGACCCTCAACTCCTTTGCAGGCTTCACTGTGCAATAATCTGATGCTTGGCTTTGGCTCGATTGCCTCCACTCCCCACCCTCAGCAGCAGGTGAACCTCTCCCTGCAACACAACTTGCCAGTGCATAAACCCAGCAGCAGCAGCAGCAGCAGCAGCAGCAGCAGCAGGGTGATGTTCTACATCCCACAGCCCATTAATTTACTATCAAAGGGGTGTTCCAGGGATAAGGGCACTAATGATAGAGCCTTTGAACGTCTCATTGTTGGGCAGCTGAGGATGCATCGAGGAATGTGACGTACTTCAACGTGCTCCCTACACACAGTGTTGAGCATTAACCCTTCATCAAGACTTCATGTTTGTTTTTCCTTGCATAAAAGAAGGGCAGGAGCCCTTTGAAGAGCTGAGCTGCAAGAAGAACACACAAGGTTAAAGCCCTGAGAAGTCCCGCTCAAGAGCCGACTGGATTACGGCCAAAGCTGCAGCAAATTTCTCTCTTTCTTCCCAGACAGGGATCTAAACACAAAGAAAGAGGGTTTTTTTGGGGGGAATTCCGTCTAATTCCATCAAATCCTTGCTGTCATTTCTTCACCATCCTTTAAACATCTGACAAGGCCAATCGACCGCGCCGGGCACGGAGGGAATCGCAGCGCCGGGGCTATAACTCTAAGTTCATTAAGCGTGAATTATTATTTGAGCCAGCCTCAATTTTCGCCAGCAGAATTAGACATTCCTAAAATAATGTCCCTGACACATGCAGAAAATGGGCTTTACGGCTCTCACCTTGAACTCCACCAGAACTCCCACCTCATCTGTTACCCTTCCACGGGCAGGAGACGGAGCGCGGCGCCGGCTTCACCTTTAATTATGCCAGGTATTTAAGGGCTAATGTTCATAGAAGAGGAGTATACGAGGCAATAAATGGCTTTTTCGGGTGATTAAATGCCCAAGCAGAACAGAGGCACTTGATAAGCGCAAAGGCCATTTGCTCGATTATGCTCCTGACAACGTGAACTTTATTCCCACTTCCCAACGAGGAAGGGGAATATTCAACAAGGTGCAAACAGGGAAAGAAAACATCAGTGGGCTGGGGTTTATAGATTAAGTAGATATGTTACATAGATAAAGTTGATCTATTTTTTCTTCACTGGTCGTTGAAGTTTGTTCAGAAGTTTAAGTGACAGGTGGAATGTCACAAATCACCGGGATCAAGGAGGACTCCATCCCAAATCCTTGCTGTAAGGAACATAAATCACCTTCCCCTACAGCTCCTTTCCACGGAGCAAACCCACGGAGCAAGGAGAATTTAAACAGGGTTTGGAAGGTTGGCTGAGCTGTTGGTTCCCCAAGGGCCAGCAAGCAGCAGGTGAGGTGCCAAGGCAGCCCTGGGGACAAGAGATGGGACCTAAGTTATGGGAGCATCAGGTTTGGACGAGCCTTGGGCACCAAGAAATGCCCACTGGGTCTGGTTGAGCCTTCATGAAACTGTGTAGGGAGAAAAAAAGCCACCTTTAAGTAAAAAATTTGATTTTTATTAAATATTTCAAGTCAGTTTGGGGCTCTTTATAAAATGTTGCATTGCAAAAATGGTTATTTTGATTTCTATTTTCTCAGGAATGGTGAGGAGTCTCCAGATACATTTTTATATTAGCGATTCCTTCCAGTTACAGCTGCAGCCCAGGAGCTGCAGAAGCAGCTCTAAATCCCACTGTCACCATATGTCCAGCAGCACAAGAAATCCATAACTCGAGTTTGCATCGGGTCACTTCCACCTGGCATGGCCAAGGACACCAGACCCAGTTGTTAGGAGGTATCTGATATTTCCTGCCATAAAATCAGGCACAGAACTCGGCTCCTGCTGAGCCTTTTCACTTCCTCACATCTCTGCTCAGCCCACAAACTCGCCTGGTTTGTGCCAGCAGATGCCTGAAATCCCCCCACTCCGCTCCAGTGGGAGCACATGGATACCCCATCACCCATCCCGGCATTCCTCTCCTTAGGATAACTCTTCCTACACAGCAATTTGCCCTGGTTTTCCTTCCCCTTGGTTAACAATGGCAGTTTTCCCTCCAGGAGGACACGGCCACTGCCACACACGAGGCCACAATCTAATTTACCCAGACCCTTTTCATAACTCCCAACGCTCCATTATTAGGGCAACTTTATATTTCTCTTGCAGTCAAAGGCCACAGCCCCGGTCACCCCCTGTTTCAGACCATTAAGAAATAAGTTAAACAACATTAGACCCCAGAGGAAATTTGGAGCCCACGACTGCTAAGCTTTTGCTGCAATGAAAATTGATCTATTTGTCTTATTTTCCATTTCCCGTCAAGCAGAGAGTTTGCAGCTCCTAACAAGGCTTGACCATGCACAGCTTCCATATCCATCATATCCTTGGTACAGGATGCTTCAGACTCTTCCAAGCTCGACTGTTATTAAAAAATCAATTAAAAATGCTTAACACAAAATTATTGAGTGAAAAATCATGTTAATGTTCAACGGGAGCGTGGGAAGGTCAAGAGCAAATAGCCTCAGGTTGTGCCAGGGGAGGTTTAAGTTGGATATCAGGGAAAATTTCTTCATGGAAAGGGCTGGAATAGGCTGTCCAGGGAAGTGGTGGAGTTGCTATCCCTGGAAGGATTTAAAAGGTGTGTAGATGTGGCACTTGGGGACATGGATTGTGGTGGCCTTGGCAGTGCTGGGTTGGTTGGAATTAACGACCTTAGAGGGCTTTTCCAACCTAAACCATTCTCTGATTCTGTGTTTTCCCTCTCCTCCCTGCTTGTCTTTCTTCCATACAATTCTTCCTACAAATAAAACCCAAAGATCATCACTACAACCTAATTTTCCTTCTGGAGAAAAAAAAAAAAGGAGCATCCATTTTGGTAGGGAGAGGTATCAAACACTCCTCTCCAAGCCAAATATTCATCTTTCTCCTGCCTTGCTTGTCCTCACCGCTGAGCTGTTTGTTGTCAGTATTTGTCTCCCACCTGCAGAAATGGATGTTTCTGTTGAAATCCCATCAGTTTGGGATGTGTTGCCAGCAGTGCCCAGTGCCAGATGCTTCAGGAGGTGGAAAACCCCTTCCAGGGCCCATCCTGGTGTGCGTTACTGCACCGGGAGATGCATTTTTAACTCTCCAAAGCCCAAATCCTTTATTTCCTCACTTATTGGTGAGCAAATGGATTTGGCCACAGCCAGCTCCTTCTCCTGCTTCTCACCTTGGTGTGCAGCAAAGCCTGGCAGATTTGGGCAGAGGGATGGAGATATCCTGGGGGTTAAAGGACATGGAGAGAGTAGGACCTACCAAAACATAGCTACACACGGTTTCCAGCACAGAACCAAAATACTGGATGATTTCCTAGGAAATCTCACTCTGAAGACTAAAAAAACAAGGTGATAGAACAGGATTAATTTGTCCAAGGGATTTATTTCCACGGCTTTGCTGAGCAAAAGGGAACAGGGGGAGATGCAGCCCAGGAAGGGGCTTTGACTGGACATGGCCGTGCTCTGGTTTGGTTGACAAGGTGGGGATCAGCCAAAGGTTGGGCTTGATGACCTTGGAGGTCTTTTCCAATCTTACTGATTCCAGGATTCTACGATTTGGAGAGCCCTTTGGCCCGGGAGAGGACACCCCACTCATTCCCATCAAAGCCTGTGAGACAACACATCGATTCCAGCCCAGCTCCAGCACTTTGGGAACACGGAGAGTGCAGCCACCAGAGCAACTTGGGAGTTCCACAGTTTGGGAGAATTTGGATCATCCTGAGTAAAACACTGCCTGGTAAGTACCAGGGTTGCTGTCCCCATCAGCCCTCCTTGCCCAGATGTGTGCAGGCAGGCTGGAACAGCACGGGAAGCAAATCCTGAAGTGCAGCAGATGATCCCAATTTTGCTGTAACTGGAGCCCTTTTCCATGGTGTTCCCATGTCCTGGCTGCAGGGGTACCTGTGATGTCCCTACCACGGACACCCACCTTCTCCACCTCCTCCCTCTCCACCTCCTTTTGCAGCCACAGCTCTGTGCAAAAGCCGCTTTTCTGCTATTTTATTTCCCCCAAACATATCACTTAGTCTAAGAGAAGATATTTTCTCCCGTCACAATTTTTCCCTCAATAAAATGTGACATTTCCCTGCCTTCACCCATTTATTGCACAACACCAGCTCATTCTCCGGTGCCGATTTACATGCAGAACTTTCAAGTTTGCTTTATTTTTTAATTGGGGAAGAAACTTTGCTGCTCTGGCTGCTTTCTGATGATTTAAAACCCTGGAGTGAGCTGTTTACCGGCCGCCAAAATTCTGTTCAGTGCTCTCCACATCTCTCTTCAAACCTCAGTCTTCCTTTATAACCTTGGAAAAATCTCCGGGGGATTATTCCAGGAGTTTTTATTAACTTGGACCACGCGTTTCCCCTCGGCTCAGCTGCCTGTAAAATGGGAATAAGGAGAGCTGCTCTATTACCTGTGGGGCAGGTCTGTCTCACAATCAACCTGTGCAGCACTTGGCACGAGGATTCCTGACGTCAGGGTGGGACTTTTGGGCAGCTGTAGGAATGTGATGACAAATAGGATTTTCGAGAGAGGTAGATGAGATCTTGTTAGCTCTGGGCAGAGGTGATAATAGATAAGATAAAGCCAACATGCCGACACTGCTGTAAAACAAGAAGGGTCGGGCCACTCTCCTGTACCAATTTGCAGCGAAGCATCACGAAACCCCGGAGAATGTCCCGGGGAAATAGGTGCTGCTCCAAGCAGAGGGTGGGGAGCTGCTTATTTACTGATGGCAGAAAAGTGTGGAAGCAGCTGCAAGGAGCCATCAACCTGTGATTGCCCGGGAAAATAATCCTGTCTCCCTGCCTTCCCGCGATCAAGGCTGGAGAAAAATCAATCCAGAGCTGAGATTGGATACAGTGATACAATATTTATGGCTCTGGCACTCGAGCTGGGCACTGCCCGCTGAGGAGGGGATGAAGTGCAGTTGCTGGTGTGTCCTGTGGTGCTGGAGTGATGCTCAAATGGAGTGGGATCTGTTTGCAACTGTGGGATGTGCCTGCTCTGCTGCCAAGGGATATAGGGCAAGGCCATAAATGTATCACCATCCTATAATTTCATCAGCATTTCCATATGCATGCACACAAGGCAAGGAACAGGGTCCCAAAGATATGATACGCTCCAAGCTTCCCTGCTCTTCCAGGGGGTTTCCCTGCCCAGGGCTGGTGTTCCATGCATGGACACCCTGCAGTGACCACTGCCAAGAAACCCCTGTCCTGCCACACCACAGACTCAGTGGTCCCACTGTCCTGAGTCTTGGCACTGGAGCTGGGTGGGAAAGGCAGCTGGGATGTGACCTTCATGCTGGAATGTTCCAGCCACTGCAGCCAAGGCTGGTGGCAGAGCCACAGTGACAGGAGACACATCCAGGGATAGCAACGGAGGGGAGGAACAAACAGATCCTGCTGGAGCCTTCCCAGGTTTAGTAGGTCTTAGAAATGCCTTTAAAGCAACATGAAGACCACTGGGCACCCGACTCATTGCTTTGCCTGCTGAGAGCAGGCACAGAAATGCTCCACCCTGGCACACACATGTGCAGGGAGGGCATGGAGGGAGCCAGGAGGGTAAGTACAAAATGCCAGACACCAACCCTAGAAACAGCCAAACCACCCCACCAGCCCAACAGCTCTGCCCAGTCAAACCATGGGGATGCCCCGAGAGCTCGGGAAGCAGCAGTGGGGGATCCAGCAGATCCCCCCCTCAAGCATCATCAGGGAGGGCAACACTCCCCCTCCTGAGCCACCAGCCCCCTCCATCTGCAGGAGAATTTATCGGGCTGTCCTGTGGCACACCAGCTCCGTAACTGCAGAATGGCAGTTGTAAAAAATCCCATTTGCCAGAGTATTAGAATCCTATTAGCGCTCCCGGTGGAGAAATAACGCCGGCCCTCCTGGCGGGATTAAAGGGACTAGGGCTCAGCCTCCGCAGTTTTATGGCCCTCTCCCCCATTTGCTGATCAAACTGACAGATATAAAGCTGCAGGCAAGAAGTGTCCTTGGCCCATAAGCCCCAGGACGAGAAAATGCCTTTGAAGCAGCACGAGTGCCAGTAAGCAGGTGCCAGCACTCCCAGGAAAGGGAAAGGGGCCATTCCTTCTTCCTTGCAGCATCCTCTCCATCAACCCTGATTCTGGGGTGGAAGATGCACAGGGACAGGGTGGGAAGGACAATGGGGCAACACCTCCCATACACTGCCCGGTGCTGCAGGTACGACCCAACAAACCCTGTGTCACCTCCTGGCTGTTTAAAACACCTGTTTTCACACAACACAGGGAGTTGGGTAATTAGTAGAATTAGTAGAATGATCAGTCATTAATATCTACTGACTGTCTGGTGATGCTGCGGGGGAAAATGGCTATTCCATAAAATTAAGCCCCATCCCTGGAAGTGTTCGAGGCCAGGTTGGATGGGGATTGGAGCAACCGTGTCCCTGCCCATGGCAGGGGGTAGAATGAGCTGAGTTTTAAGGTCCCTTCCAACCCAAACTGTTCTGTGATTCTCAGCATCACACCAACACCCTCCTTGCACCCCAAACCATCTGCAGACACATCTTGCAGGCCCCTCCAACACATCTTGTCATGCAAAATATCCTCCACTTCTGAAATATTATTTTCCTTCTTTTTCGGCCTTGGGCACAAGGATGAACGGTCAGAACAGGGATGAAAATACCTCAGCACAAAGAAGGGTTGGGTTTTACTCCCTCCAAAGTCACAAACAGCACTGAGATGCTGCCAGGGCATGTGTGATGCCTTTTGGGATCTCCAGGGACTTGCCTGCCCACGGGGAGCCTCATGCAGAGGAGACAGCGTGGGGCTGGACCCGGCAGCCCTGGCAGCATTCCCCACTCCCTGGGTTCACCAGCACAGCCTGGCTGGGGAGAATAAATAAATAATCATGGACTGCTTGCTCAGCACTGCTGTAAATAGTTCATGAGTTCCAGGAGATTTATTTCCCTCTTCTCGCCCTAACGAGCCCACAGCTGCCGTGGAGAGATGGGAAGGTTCACAGTTTACAGCCACAGACCAACATTTTTTGGGGGGAACAGGGAGCCCTGTGCTGCACAGAACTGTGACTCTGGGGACAGCACACACAGCCCCACCAGCACGGGCTCATCCAGCAGCTCACACTCACTCCCATTCCCAAAAACAGGAATTACAGATCCACGTGCCAAGGAGCAAATGCTTTTCCTAACCCAGGAGGATTTGTTAAGAGGTCCTTGGTGGTGATCCCATGGGCTGCCTTCCCCTTGGGAGGGCTCTATCCACCAGCCATTAGGAAGACCCTTCCCCAGAGATTCACAGTGTGGTCTCATACAGACCCAGGAGACCCAGCTGGGCTCCCAGGGAAACGGTCTGTGCCCAAGGGATTTGCCATGCCAAGAGGACACGGGAAGCATTAAGAGCTAATGAAGAGGTCTGAGTGTTACAACCACCCCAGGGACAAACACTTACAGCTGAGGGCTGCAGAAGGAGGCAACTATTCATCCCAGCTTTCACTTGGAGATCCCTGCTTTATTTCCAAAGCAAACTGGGCCAGACGGAGTTGTTCCAGGAGAATTTCTCCCATGCCACCTCTCCCTTGGAGCCATCTAACAAAGGGACCAGCAAAGCCTGTGAGCTCCAGCGGGCACCCACCCCCTCCTCACCGCAGAGCCGGTGCTGGAAAGGCTTTATCAATCCCTGGAGCCATCCAGCCTCCCCTGCTAGGTCTCTTTATTATGTGCCTTGACATTTCCGAGGGTTATATTTCCGCCTGTGAGAACCATCAGTCCAGCAGCACACAGTAATATATGGAGTAATAGAGTCTCAGCACAGCAGGTTTAATCTCATATTGCTGAAGCCCCTGGTGTCTTAGCTGGAGTAAGTTTGTCATTAGGAATTCCTTTCTCCCGACCTTGTTTTGTTTGGGGTTATTATTTTTCCCCTAAAGAGAAGAGAAACACTCGAGATTGATTTATGACTTTCCCGTTCCTTCCCGTGCAGTGCAAACTGGCAAGCTCCAGGCAGGAGGAGAGGAGAGAGGTGGGGAGAGCCCAGGGCTTGCTCTCCCTGCCAGCCAGCACAGTGACACTGTGCCACGGCCACCACCAGCTGGGTGACACCTCAGGGACCCTCCCGAGCCCTTTGCAGAGATGACTCCCCAGCTTCAGCCCAGCAGATTTACCAGCAGTGCTCGAGAGCCTTGGAAGATTAATGCTCAGCCATGGTGCACTCGGTGAGAGGGCTGGCTCTGAAGGGGCAAGGCACGGGCAGGGAATATAATTGGGATATTTTCCACGGTGCCAACTTGGATTTGAATGGACGAAGCAGCAAACAGGCCAGCAGAGACTGGAAAATCAGAATTCCTCTGTGCCTTTTTAGGGCTATCCAAGGGAAAGGGGTTGAGCCCCTAAAAGCTGAAAGCACCTGGAGCAGATCAAAGATGTGCTAAAGGAAATAAGCTGCCTGGACAGGAGAGGGGCCCAGCCCTGCCATGCCCATGGGTCATCCTTCACCCTTTGGAGCCTCAAATTTACCTCCCAGACCAACTGCAGCATGTGGGAGAAAATGCCAGCACGAAACCAGTTTGTTTTCTCTGAGTGCCCCAAACATTTGGGAAAGATGATAGAATAGAATCATAGAATAGTGAGACCTTTTAAAGGTTCTCTAGTCCTGCCATGGGCAGGGACACCTTCCACTAGAGCAGGTGGAAGTCCTCTCCTGCTGCCTGAGCATCCCAGCACATGCCCATGGTTGTGACAGCCACAGGAGTCTTTCAGCAGGAGCCCAGAACAAGGCTTGAACACGTGTCTCTGGATCCCTAATGTGCTGTGCCCTGATGGCCCTGAGGGTTTCCAGGCTCAAACACAAAAGCCAGGATTATATCAAGACACATAATGGGGCTGGCAGCCTTCTGGAGCCATCTGAGGGCAAAAGGGCCCCTGGGACAGAGCAGCTTTGTGCTCTGCTATTGCTCCAAAAACGAAGGGATGAGGCGGAGAGAGCTGGGACACGGATCACGACGCAATGCCAGACCCCAGCTTGGGAGTCCCATACAGAGAGTCTGCCCCACTGCATCCACCTCCAGCTGGAAAGCAGAAACACCACCACAGCTCCTCAGAGCCCTTCCCAGAGTCCTGGGATAGATGAGGAATACTGGAAGGCTTTATCTCAGACTCCCAAAGCACAGGAAAATCATTGGAAGAGCCAAACATGCCATCCTCAAACAGAAGCACCAGCTGAATGAAAGGACTTGGGAAGCCTGTCCACACTCGGGGCCTTGGGAATAGGTTTTGCTCTGTTGTAGGAGCTTTACTCCTTGCCAGGTTTGATTGCTGCTTCCCCCTGGAGCATGGTCATCCCTGGGAGCAGGGCTTCATGGAGGAAAGAGATAAAAAGGTGCCAAGTATGACGCCAAAACTCCTAAATCCATCCAAGGCTGACATTTCCCAGCTGAAATCTCTGGCTCTATCAGAGCAGGAGATGCTCTGGCAGGTACCAGATGGCAAATCAGAGGACATGGACACACCAAGAGGCTGCACTCTGATGTCCTGGCCATGCCAAGCAGCTCAGCTGGCCTCTGCAGCCTCAGATTTCCATCTGGGAAACTAATTGCAGAAGCTCAGGGGTGCTCTGGGGGGTCACCCAGGTGCATCTGAGCAAGCAGCAGCCACGTGGGTTTGCTGAAGTCCTTTGGGGCAACAAATGCTGCTGGAAAAACCCAATGGGAGCTTCGGGGCAAACCCACTGAATCTCTGCACTGGCTTTTAAAGCCTCCAGGAACCAGCAGGTACGAGCTGGGGGGGAATGAGGTTGAGCTGAGTGTGGCACCCTCCCGTTTTTTGGGATGTGCACCCGCTGTGGGCCCTGATGGCAGCTCATCCCAGCTGGCCATGGCAGGGGAAGGACACCACAGGCTCATGGATATGCAGAGACAGAGCCAGAATTAACATGTTTAATGAAATAATAACACAGGTGAGAGGGTTCTTTGCCTGGCCACAGCTTGGTGGCTGGGAAGCACAGGAAAAAGCTGTGCTGGAGAGAAGTGAGTCTTGGGCACTGCTTGGCAAAAATATCCTTCCCTCCTCCTGGTCCTTGCCCACCTCTTCCAGCCCTCTCCCCACCAGGAGCCACAGGAAAGACACCTGTGCCAAACTCATGGGCATGGGAGCAAAGAGGCCACTGGGAGCATAATGACCAACTGGTGAAGGTGTTTTGTATCTCCCAAACCATGAGGATCAGACCCAGCCATGCTGGGGCAGCTTGGGAATCCCCAAACAGCACAGCTGAGATCCCCAGGTGGGGCTGTAGCCTTCCATTTCCCCAGATATCAGGGCAGTGTGTCCCTCCAACAGGAGACAGGGATCCTCTCTCACCAGCAATACAATCACTGCTGTATTGATTATATTTCAATTAGCACAAATCCCATGGGATGGTGGCCTGGGCAGGACTGGAGAGGCTGTGACAGGGCTGGTGGAGCTGTCGATCCTGCCTCACAGAGAGAAACACATCCCAATCCAGAGGCACCCCTTGCCTCTGCCATAGCCAGAATCCCTGGAAAAACCTGCCTAATGACTCACTGTTATATCAGAAGAGCCCCTCTTCCATGAATCCACATATTCCTATTTTCCCAGCTGCTTGCTCCCTTCCCAATCCACTCAGTTTTGCACCAGGCAGGATGGTAATCAGTCCTTCCCATGGGCACTGGAACCAGGGCTCAGCCTCACAACCTCAGCTAAGGTAAGAGGGGGTTTTCCTCCTGCAGAAGTGATCCCTGTCTTTCCTTACCCCATCTCCAGTGGCAAGGGCAGCTCTATATCCCACTGCCAGGAATCTACACTGTTTAATCTACACCAGCAGCCCTTTGAGAGGCTCCCCCTCTATCATTAAGGCTTTCCACAGGGATGTGATTTCAGGATCAGTGGCTTTTCCATCCCCACCCAGCCCTTGGGTGCTGCAGCATCACAGCAAAGCGTTTCCCTGCTCTCACTGCGGATGTTCAGAGCTGGTGAGCCCCAAACCTCAGCTCCCCACGGGGTTGAGAGGCCCTTATGGAACTGAAGGAGGCTGAAGTTTCTCCCTTTCTTTTGTCAGGTCAAATTTACTGCAACAGGAGAACGTTCCAGGAGAGATTTGTCATTGTTTGTGGCAGTTTGGAAAGCTCCTAAATATGCTCTGTGCAATCGCGAATGTAAATTGAATAGAAGGAAAAGCAATTTGCGAGGCATTAAAATCCCTCTGCAGGTTCCTTTGAAGTGATCGATGTCTCAAACCACGATGTTATCTCGACCTAACCGAGTTGGGCAACTGCAATCCAATCCCTGAAGTCATTCCCTTCACAGGGAACTTATCAGCCAGTGGACCACATTTGCTCCCGACCTCTGCGCAGGCATCACTGTGCCTGCAAACCGCTCCCCTCCCTGCCTCTTATTGCAGAGAGAGGGAAAGGGAGGGAACAGGCAGAGCCAAATTTTGGGATGCACGTGCCTGGCCTGGCTGAGCTCCCATCCAGCAGCATCACAGTCCTTGCAAAAGGGGACCAGGACCACTTTTGCTCCTGCTTTTTCATGATGCATCAAGGTGGGATCACTTGGCGTGGAGCTGCTCGCCCTGAAGAGGGGCAGTTCTCAGCCCCGTGGAGCACGTCCTCTCAGCTACTCAGCTCCAACCTGCCCATCTGCAGCCAGCCCCCATTCCCTGGGGGAGTGATTTCTTTGGAGGGTTTTCCTTGCACCGGGTGTTCTGCCAGATTTCGGGATGATGCGACACAAGGCCTAAGGCAACACGTGGGATCTGGATTTGCACTCGTCAAACTCCCGGACTGTTCCCACAGCCCGTGCATCTCCACTGGGAAAAGGTGTGTGTCCACTGGATTAAGGATTATGGAGGTTTAAGAGCTTTTATGAGTTTTCACAGGATGGGAATTAGCAGAAAGCTTGGATGGGTCCAGTGGCACTTGTGCCCAACCATTAATGAAACAATCACTCTCTGTGATGCTCTTAATAGAGGGAACCCTTGGATCCTGGATTCTGATCCCTGGGAGAGCACACAGAGCACATTGTGCTGGTTTTGGGAACTCAGGGATGTGTTGTCATAAAGGGGGATGAGGAGCAGACAGGGGCTGGGCAAATGGCTTCCCACTGCCAGAGGGCAGGGAGAGATGGGATATTGGGAAGGAAAACTTCCCTATGAGGGTGAGGAGCCCTGGCACAGGTTGCCCAGAGAAGCTGTGGCTGCCTCAGCCCTGGAAGTGTTCAAGGCCAGGTTGGACGGGGCTTGGAGCAACCTGGGCTAGTGGAAGGTGTCCCTGCCCATGGGAGGGTGTGGAATGAGATGAACTTTAAGGTCCCTTCCAACTCAAAGCATTCCATGAGTAGTGAGGCTGCTTCCCACAGCGCCCACCAATCCACCCCCAAGGAGCAAGGGAGCCATGTGGGCTGGGTGTTGTTCAGTGCACCACAGGAAGGAGCTGTGATGCTGAACTGATGAGGAGGATACAAGAATTGGGATAGAATAGACAATGATCCTCCGAGCCGAGGCATCCGCCTCCCACGGTGACCGCTGCTCCCGGCATCCCGGGGCACCAGGCTGCAGCAGGAAGATAGGAGATGATTTCTCTGCAAGGAAAGTTCCTTCCTAATCATATTAGCTCGAGCTGGGCCCGTGCCCTGCAGCAGCAGGTCGGTATCTATTTCAAAGCTTTCACTTATTAAAATAAATTCACTATTAGAGCCGCGGAGCATCCTGTGCATGTTTAAGCAGAAAGGCTTTGGGGAGTGGGTTTGGAGTCCCCCAGCAAGGGGAGAAAGCGAGGAAGGAGTGAGCCAGGTGAGAGAAAGGGTTAAGGCTCCCTCCTTCCCTGCCAGCCCAGGCAGAGGAGCCGCTCTCAATCAGTGTGTGATTGCAATCAGCGGGAAGGTGCCGTTTGCATTAAACAGAGCAGACAGGGGAAAAAAAAGAAAAGACAGGCTGTGCAATCTGAAAAATTTATGTAAAAATCACAAACAACAATAAAAACCTGCTTTTTTTTTTTTTCTCCCTCTGCTTCTCCTTGTTATTATTTTCCCCAAGGGCAGAGGACTGGCATGGAGCAGGGAGCCAGCCCTTCCCAGTGCTCCTCTGCCATGCCTAAATCCTCCCTACATCAAGCCTTGCAATCAGTCTCCTTTACTACTAATTTTCCCTCATGTTTTTTAATTAAATTCGCCGCTTCCTTCAAACACCAGGCAATGAACCATCCACATTTCCTCCAAATACCCTTGAAAATGTGGAATCGGGCAACTCAGCTCGATGACACACAAAGAAACATCACTGAAGAGGCAATGCCCAGAGCATGTGTGGCCACAGCAAGAGCCAGGGAGGAGAACTGGGGTAAAACAAGGAGAACTTGGCCACAGAGGATTTTCAGCACGTTCAAACTGCAGTAACAGCACCCAACCTGCTCGTTAGAACTTCAGGAAAAAAAAAGGTAACAGCAATCCTGAAGATGGCACTCCTGGGCTACCCTTCCCAAGCCAACCTCCCTTCCTGACCCTCCCCAGCCAGGGGGTGCCCAGCACCCTGAAGAGAGATGATTCAGAGTTCCTCCAAGATTGGCCAGGTTGGCGGGGAAATGTGTCCTTCCCACCCACCCTCCCCTTTTGGTTTCAAAGGCAGCTCCTGACAAGGGATTTGAGGCCAAAGACCAAGATAAAAAAGGGATGAGAAACTTCAGGAGTAACAGTGCGTTCTGTGAGAAGGCAGAAAAAAAAGGGAGAAGAAAGATTTTCTTTCATCGATTTGACATTTGCTGCTTTTTGGTTTCTCTCAGCAGCACCTCCTGTCCCTGCACCACGAGACAGAGGGACCACCCACTCCATTTGTTCACCTGGATTCCCTGTGCCCACCTGGGACCAATTTATGGCCTTGAGACTCTACAGGAATTGGATGAACTGCCACAGATTTGCTCAGTGTTTGGCTTTGAGGGCTGAGGATCATTTGAACAAGCAGCTCAAAGGGAAGGGAAAGGGCCTTTGAAGCCCCCCGGGGTGTGGGACTGCATGAAAAGGCCCTCTGAGCCCTCACTGACTCCGTAACACCCTCGTTCCCTTTGTGCCAGGGCTCACTTGTGCCTCCACGGAGCATCACTGAGAGCCCAGGACTGAGCCCACACAAGTCCCTGTTGCTCCACAGGGTTGGCAGAGCTGATTATAACCCTGAATAGGCTTTGTGTGGAGTAGATAGGACTAACTCCACCTCACCTGGGCTACTGAGCCACCAGGAAGCTTTGGGCTGTCACCCTCCCACCAACAAGCCTTTCCAAGTCAGCTTCCAGCTCCAGAGTGGCCCAGGCCACCAGTTGTTGAACCTGGAGAAGGGGAAGACTTCTGGGAGCATTCAGGAGGAATTTGATCAGTTATACTGAGCAGGAGTCAATCCTAAAATGCGTTTTTGTGCATCACAGCCTTGTGGGTGAAGACCCAACCTCAGCTACATCTGAAGCTCCTCCGTGTTCTCAGTTGCCTGGGATTTGGCATTCCAGCTTGGCATGTCCTGTATTTAAAGGGACAAGCAGCTTATCCCAAAGATGAAGGGGGATGGAGGGATGGCAGGATCTCGAGCCCTGGGGGGTCAGCAGGGGGATAATCAGGCACAATTTCCCCCTTGTCCTCACACCACCTTGAGCACGGTGACTTTGAGAAGCATTAAGCCCAGGACTCTACTGGGAGCAGGGCTGCAGCAACAGGGCTGGGCAGGACTGCTGATAACCAGAGCTTTATTAGGCTCCTTTATTTATTTATCTCACTGAGCAGTGGGCGTTCGCCTCAGGTGAGTGGAGCAGCGCCATCCTGGGGCCGGCAGACAGGGTAATATGTTATTGAGGAACCTTCCCTGGGTAAGCAGAGGGCTGGGCTGGCTGCTCCTGTGCTCTATGCATTATTTATAGCCCTGCCGAGCCGCCAGCCCCTTTATCTGCCTTCCAAGGGGCTTGAGAAGAAAATGAATCTTTGACTCAGCAATTTTTATCCCAGTCGAGTGAAAGAGAAATACACACACATATACATACATATATATATATATATAAATATATATATAAACTGAATCCACTCTGGGGAGGTGACAGAGAGCTAATCCAGTCCCCCCCCCAGAAGCTGCAGGTATTGGCTCTGGGCAGCTCAGAGGGAAGAGATTTAGCTCGTACATAAATTGTCTGCAGCTCTTCCCCTTTTCCTGACCTCCACCTGTCTGTCCTTAGGCTGAGCAACACCAAAGCAAACCCAAAGCCCAGCCTATGGGAGAGCTTAGGAAGTGCCTAACACACTCTAGGTGCTGCCATCAATTAAATAAATCTGCACGATGCATCAAACAAATAAATAAATAAGTGGAGATGACTGAAGAGCTCCATTTTTTTTCCTGGCTGCACATATACACACATGTACTTAAAGCCAATTTTTCAAACAATAAAACACTTGAAATTTTTTTGCTGCATGAAAAATTCATCTTGTCTCACAGCCGTCTGAAAAGCAAATAAGCAAACAAACAAATAAATTCTCCTTGGTGGAACACATCACCCAAATGATTGCTGATGATCTTCACCACACAGACAGACACAGTTTCCAACCAGCCCTCGACGCCCTTATTGCTCCCACTGTGGGAGCTTAGAGAGGGTCCTACATCTGGGCCCCTCAGCTCAGGAAGGACATGGAGGGGCTGGAGCAGGTCCAGAGAAGGGAAATGAGGCTGGGGAAGGGAGTGGAGCACAAGTGCTGTGAGGAGAGGCTGAGGGAGCTGGGGGAGCTCAGCCTGGAGAAGAGGAGGCTCAGGGGAGACCTCCTCACTCTCTGCAACTCCCTGACAGGAGGGGGGAGCCAGGTGGGGGTTGATCTCTTCTCCCAGGAAGCAGCAGCAGGACAAGAGGGCTCGATCTTCAGCTGTGCCAGGGGAGGTTTAGGTTGGATATTAGGAAGAAATTCTTTCCAGAGAGGGTGATCAGCCATTGGAATGGGCTGCCCACGGAGGGGGTGGAGTCACCGTCCCTGGAGGTGTTTAAGGACAGACTGGATGTGGCATCAGTGCCATGGGCTGGGAACCACGGCGGGGTTGGATCAAGGGTTGGACTTGATGATCTCAGAGGTCTTTTCCAACCCAGTTGATTCTATGATTCTATGATTCTATGATCCATGAAGATGAGACACTGGTAATAAAATAGCATTAATCAGCATTCTTGGAGAGAGGCAAGGAGAAGGAGTCAGTCTTTTCTAGATCCCAGCAGTGGTTTTTTTGGGAGGATGGATCTCCCTGACAGCACAGGGACCCATCTGAGCCCCGTCACACAGCGCAGCCACCACCACCAGCTAATTATCACCTCTCCCTCCCTGCATCCAGGCTCTTTAAAAATAGTTCTTTTAATCAGGGCCGCTTCCCCCACTGGGAGCCAACGTGCAGTCCTGGCACCAGTTGCAAATGGGTGCCCCAGATCTATTTTGGGCTGGGCCAGGGAGCTGAGCTCCCCGGGGCTGTGCCTCCGGCAGGTTCCCATCATCAGGAATGTTGCTCAGGGTGGGAGAAGGTGCTCGAGCTGCCTGATCCACAGGGAGCATCACCTTCTCCAAGGAAGGAAACCACAGTGCTGCTGGTTCCTGCAGCTGAGGGACTGAAGGCACTTGTCTCCTTGTATCCAGGTAAACCTGGGATACAGAGCCACTGAGAAGTGATGCTGAAGA
The DNA here is from genome assembly GCF_003984885.1 of Neopelma chrysocephalum. Classification (NCBI taxonomy): domain Eukaryota; kingdom Metazoa; phylum Chordata; class Aves; order Passeriformes; family Pipridae; genus Neopelma; species Neopelma chrysocephalum. The sequence continues at coordinate 4,804,910 of NW_020897800.1, forward strand.
CATTTGCAATATGTACCACAGAGATAAGCTGCATCCAGACCCTGTGAGTGGGGAAACAGCTCCTCCTTTTTCTCCTTTGGACAACTCCCTAGGAAAACTCCCGCCTGGCAAATCCTCTCCATGGTAAAAGGTGGGAGAAGGGCCGGGTTGGATGGGGCTTTGAGCAACTTGTTCTAGTGGAACAAATTGCCCCCCTCTATCCATGGTGGGGGGATTGAGTGAGTTGGTTTTTAAGGTCCCTTCCAACCCAAACCATTCTGGGATTCCATGATAAAGGGTGTTCCTCACCCCAACCCTCCACAAGCCTTTTCCCATCACAATGGGAACAAAAGCCAAAACACACCAAAATGACTTTTCCAAATCCCAGTGTGAACACACCCACAGCTAATTACTGGGGACTAATCCATCACAGAATCCTACAAAACACCATAAAAAATATCATTAAATACCATCCTTAAAGCTTATAACAAAACACCATCCTTAAAAACAACCAAACCAACGCACAACTCTTCCCTGAGATTTATTTTTTTTTGGAGGGCAGACGGTGGTTCAGATGCTAACACTGAGTCTTCTTCACCCTGCCACCACCATCCTGGGGTGCCACGGCTCCCGTGCAGCCGTGCCTTTGGCTCTGGGACAGCTCTGCTCGACCAGCTGGTGGGGAGAAAGGTCGACCAAGTGACAGCCAGCACCGCTCACAGGCTGAAATCCATCACGAGACAGGTGGAGCAGGCTGAATTTTGGTGTTTTTTTTTTCTTTTTTGAGACATTTGCTGCCCACGAAAGCCTTGCCTGGCACCAAAAGCTCACCCCGTGCCACTGGTTCAGTGCAGAGGGGCCTTGCGGAGGAGACAGGCCCGCTGATCAAAGATTGGGAAAGCCTTAAAATAATTGAAAAGGTAAATAAAAGAGGGGCGGCGAAGCAGAATGAGGTTGGCAGTGCCTTCTGCTCGTTAGGAAAGGGGGGCACTTAGCACTACACAGACAGCAAATTAGCCTTTAATCATCGCCTGCCTTCGCTGGGTTTTATCTACGAGCGAGTTCCAGCCCCAGCACCTCCCTCGTGCCGGCAGCCCTGGGGACTCCAGCTCGCCTCCTGTTTATTCCCCAGCTGCTTTGTTGTCTCAGATCAGCAGAATAAGGGAGCCGTGTCGGCAGAAGATACTTCTGTGCAGCCAGCGAGAAGTTCACACAGAAAATTGATATTCGCCGCAAATTATTTTGGATGATTTGCTGGAATGAATTAACTCGCAGCGACGCGGAGAAAATTCCAACACCACAGCTGCCTGCCTGCCTCCCACCACGGACAGCACCGCTGCAATCCCAGCCTCAACTCGAGGATGAGGATGGCAGCAGCTTGGAGAGGGCCCTGAGCAGGGCTCAGTCCTGCTGCCTGTAAAAGGGGCTCCTGCTGTGGCTCTGGGAGCTCCCATGGGATGGATTTGCTGCTTGGACGCTTGTAGAGCCTCCAGGTTTGGGTTGTATCCTGGAAAACCCAACCGACCCAAGACAGTCATCCCAAAATACTCATCTTGGCTACATCCAAAGCAGCGTGGGCAGCAGGGAGAGGGAGGGGATTCTGTTCTGGTGAGATCCCATCTGCTGGTTCCAGCTCTGAGGTCTCCAACATCAGAAGGACATGGAGCTGCTGGACTGAGTCCAGAGGAGGCCATGGAGATGCTCCAAGAGGTGGAGCCCCTCTGCTCTAGAGCCAGGCTGAAGAAGAGAAGGCTCTGGGAGACCTCAGAGCCCCTTCCAGGGCCTAAAGGGGCTCCAAGAGAGCTGGAGAGGGATTTGGGACAAGGACCTGGAATGACAGGAGAAGGTGGAATGGCTCCCCACTGCCAGAGGGCAGGGTTAGATGGGATATTGGGAAAGAATTCTTCTCTGGGAGGATGGGGAGGCCCTGGTACAGGTTACCCAGAGAAGCTGTGGCTGCCCCATCCCTGGAAGTGTCCAAGGCCAGGTTGGAGCAACCCGGGCTAGTGGAAGGTGTCCCTGCCCATGGCAGAGGGTGGAATGAGATGGTCTTAAGGTCCCTTCCAACCCAAACCATTCTGGGATTCTCTGACTCTACCTTTGCTTTCTAAAGGGCAGCAGGATGGGAGGTGCCCCATGGACGACACCCCCTGTAGACCCCAAGTTACACATGTTGGCACCCTGGGAAGTTTTGAGAGGGTTGGGAGTATCCAGGGAGGGCAGGGGCTGGTTTCACCCCAGCTCTGCTCTGCTCCCTTGGTTCAGTTTGTCAAAAGCAGAGATAATGCCACTGACTGAGCTTTTTCAGCTCTTTTGAAATCACAGGATAAAAGACTCTGGGCTTAACACAGGGAAAAGGAGCATGTCCTGCTGGGACAGCTCTTCCCTTTGTCCATATGCCCTTGTGGTGGTGACTTCTGTGGTGCTCCCCAGCCACCAAAGGGGCACCAAGAGGGATCCTTGTGACTCAGCTGCCCACGCAGGGCTTGGTGTGACTGCCAGGCAGCTCAGCAGAGGGTTACCCCGAGTCAGCAGTGTTCAGGGATTGCTCTCAGGCTGGGGATGCACCCGGCCAGCCCCGCTCCTGCCGCGACTCCGCTGACTTTGACGGGCTTACAAGGAGGATGAACTCAATCCCTCAATCCTGGATTTCCCTCCCGCCACCTCCCCGGCCCTAAATATGATCAGCGTGGTCTGTTGGGAAGAGGGAGTCCTCCTGCACCAGGGGCTGCCTCAACCACCACCCAAAAATGGCAAAACTGAGATGAAAAGATGCCTCCATTACTTTACTTGGCCGGAGGAGAGGAGGAGGAGGAGTTTGGTTGCAAACTGCCTCCACTTCTCTTGTGTCCTGGGATTGCTCATAACCCTGCCTAATCCCTTGAGTAGCTTAAAGCATCCGCAGGGATCCACTGCTTTACATGCTGAGCCCTGCAAAGCCAAGAACAGCGAAGGACACTCGCTGCAACCACGTTCCCATCCGGGGATGGAGCTCAGCATCCCAGGAGTGAGGATTCCCATGAGTGAGTCAGCACTGCCCACCACAAACCCCATTTTTGGGGGGGAGAATATGGGCTCCCACCCCTCCTCCAGCAAGGGACCCTGTCCTAAAATCAATACTGCTTTCCATCCTCCAGGATTTTCATCCTCTGGTCATCCCGAGGCACAGATGTCCGTCGGGAAGGAGTTTATCCTGCATTCATCCCTCTCCCTGCCTGCCTGCCAGGGGTCCCTCCCCGCAGGGCACCCAGCCCTGCCAGGCTCTGTTTTCCCATGGTCATTCCATGAGATAGCCTGTACAGAACCACCTAAACGCTGCAAACTCTTTGAAATAAGCACGGAAATTGGTTTCCAGGCTCCAGCAGTTTCTAAATAATGGATGTTTAAGATAATAACAAAAAAAAAAATAAAGAAAAGAAAAAGCAAGTGACATACACAGTGGATTCGAGAGGGGAAAAGAAAAAAGGTGGAGCATGTTCTGAACAAAAATCTCCAAGAAAACCTGAAGCAGCACAGAGGGACCAAGAGGCTCTGGCTGCAGCTGCCTCGGTGGAGAAAACCTCATTTCCCTGCGCTCCCCCCTCGGCTCCTCCTCACTTCGTATTCCGCCTCGGCGCAGATGTAATGTATTCTGTCAGTGCAAAATTTGGGCTGAAAAATGTGCCTGCCTTGGAGAGATGTCTGGGTTGGATGGGAGAGGAGAGGAGAGCTGAGGAGGGCGCGTGCTGAGAGCAGCCAGGCTCCAGGGAAGGAAAGGAACTGGAAGGCATCAACCTTTGGCTCTCTCCGTTTGCCAAAAGACATCCCAGGCTGCCACTCGAAGCGAGGGTCGACTGAATGGCTCATTCCTGTTGGCAGGACTCCATTTCAGCCAGAAAAGGAATAGGGTATTTCCTTATATCCATAAAACTTCCTTAAAGCTGGGCTCGCAGCTGGGGTGCATACTAGGCACCTCCCAGAAGATCAGCAGTAAGAAGGAGGTCTCTGTGAGCACAAAAATGAGGATTTTTAGGATTTTGGAGGCTGGGAAAAGCTGGACAACACAGGAAGGAAGCTACAAGGAAAAACCCTGAGGATGGAGGGGCAGAGAGGAGGAGCAGAGAGTCCCCACTCACGACTTGCTCTGTTCCATGCCCTCATGCCAAGTGGAGGGAATTTGTTCTCCCTCTTCAACAGGCACCAACAGCTCCCTCACCGGTGATCACCCTTCAAGGGAAGGGATGTTTTGGAGAGCTGAGTGATGCTTCCCACACCACCAGCAGGATCTCCCCTTGGAAGACCATCCGAGCAGCTCCGGGGTGCCCCGGGGGCAGCGGCACCGACAGGGATGGATGTTTGCTTTAATTACACCGAGCGTGGCACCTTTATGTGTCGCCCAAATTACCCAGACCCGCGGCATAATTCACTCAGAGGGGCTTTTTCACCCGAGTCAGCAGAACGAAGAGATTCAATTACAGCCTTTGACTGGGGCTGCTTATTGTTATTTATAATACAATACATCCCGGCTGCTACGGAGAGAGATGTACAGGTGCTGAAATGTTGGCTGTCTTGCCAGTTAATTGAAACGCCGGCACCGTGCTAGGATTGCTTGTCCTGGCCTCCCTGATGCCAAGTGGTGGCATCTACCTGCTGTACCATAATAGAGAGGCACTGTCTCCAAAGGACACCCGTGGCAGGAGCAGAACCTCTTAATAGCCGCCCTCTCCTGCGCTCCAAACCCAACAGCCGCCCAGCTACGATGGGGGGTTTCAAATGAATCCTGGAAGAGTGCTTGGAGCAGAACGGCTCTGTTTTTGAAGAATGGCATGGGGGGGATCCACAGCCATTTCCTCTGAATGGCTTCAGACCCAGCTGCACTTTATAAGCAAAGAGATAAATATGTTTTTGTCCCCTCTCGCTGCTCCATCTCGCTCCATCTGCGACGAAGTCGTGCTGCCCGAGTCCTGGCTGTCCCTGCCTTGCCATCAGGGAAAGATGCCGAGGTTGAAAAGGAGCTCATTAGGTGGTGCCAGGGACACAAAGTGGGAGGAGAAGTGGCCTTTCCCTCCTGGAGCAGGACAGGATTCACCAGGCTTGTGGGAAGAGCTCGTCTTGGTGCCAAAGACTTCACAGCTTGCCCGGATCAAGGCACAGAGGGGTCATTTCCCAGGTGTGCAGCATCCAGTGCCACTGATGTGGGCAGCAAACACCTGACAGCAGCTTCACGAGTGCACACAAACCTGAAGCAGTATGTCACAGAATCCCAGAATGGCTTGGGTTGGAAGGGACCTTAAAGCTCATCTTGTTCCACCCCCTGCCATGGGCAGGGACACTTTCCACTACCCAGGTTGCTCCAAGCCCTGTCCTGGCCTTGGACACTTCCAGGGATGGGGCAGCCACAGCTTCTCTGGATGCCCCTATTTTATTGTGGTGGAGAGGCTCAGCTCTCCAACAACCACAGCCCTGGGGAAGCACCCACACTGGGGACAGTAACCACTGATGGGGAACTGGGCTGTCACATGGTCCTGGGAGCTCCATGGAGGGGTTTGGGGCTGGCACAGGAGTTTCTGCACCAGGATTTGCTGGTAGGCAAAGAAATGAATCAAAACTTGCCATGTCTTAGAATCACAGAATCATTTAGGTTGGAAAAGCCCTCTAAGATCATCAAACCAACCGTTCCACCAGCGCTGCCAAACCCACCTCTAAACAATGTCCTCAAGTGCCACATCCACATGTTTTAAATGCCTCCAGGGATGGTGGCTCCACCACTGCCATGGGCAGCCTGGGGCAGGGCTGGATATCCCTTTGGATGAAGAAATTTTTCTTATTTCTGATACCAATCAGGATGCCTTTGGCTTCCTTGGCCACCTGGGCACACACTGGCTTGTATCCAGCATTCATCCAAGTGCTCTTGTGCTTCCCCCATAGTGCCACCAGTGGAAAGAAAGGGCTGGGAAGGAGTAAGGCTGAGGGCACACAGTGCTCCTGGGATCAGCCTGCATCCAGCCCCTTTCCCAGCAGGACAGGCGAGTCCTCCACCTTAATCCATACATGGCAGTGATGCTCAGATGGGCCACGCCAAGAGGGTGGGAATGTAGATCCAGCCAGCCCAGAGCCTTTCTTTGATGCTCCATCGATTTGAAATGCTCAAGGAACTCGACAGGAAGCAAATATCAGGTGGAAACAGAGGCAGGATCACTCGGGAGGGGAGACTTTCCATGTCAGCAGGCAGGGGATACAACATCCTTTGTTCCGAGTTCTCAGTCCTCATAGTAAACACTCACCCAACCTTATTATTATTATTATTTTTATGTGCCTATAACTTGCTCCAGTGACCTGAAACAAAGCCGTGGTTTTCAACGGGAACCATTTGAATGCCTCTGAATTTTTTCCCCTCCCACTTTGCAAACCATTCGTGCTCCCTCCTGAGGCACGGGCTCTGCTCCAGGCAGCCCCATCCATGGAATTCTGCCTGCCCATGTCCCTTCCAGCCAGCTCCTCGCTGCCTTTTGATTGATTGATCGGCGTGGCAGCCTAATAAGCGATAACAGCACATATGACAAACTAAACAACCATCTAATGAATTGATTGACATCCGAAGGATTTGACTTGATGCACAACCCCAGTCACAGATAAGGTTAATGAGGGAGAAATTAAAATGTAGCTCAATGGGTAATGAATACAGCATGTGCCTTGTTGGAACACATGCCAGATCCATCACTCTGAATCAAGTGGTGGGAGCAATTTCTAAATTATTTATTGCGCCCCTCATCCTCCTGTCTCGAGGGAAGAGGCACTCGGACTGGCTTTTGTATTATTTCTGTATATATATATACATATATAACTGTATCTCTCTATCTGTGCATTGTGAGCATCCATAGCCAAAGAAAATTGCTTTGAATTTTGCAATTTTCATGTTGATTTTTTTTTCCTTTTTGTAAACTCAATAGCAAAAAAATACAACAATCCAGAACCTGTCATGCCATTTGAATCATAATAGCTACAAATTCACTCCTCTGAATAAATGGAGAGGCTTATTTATCAAATATATACAAGATGTCTGTCTAGTTGTTAACACACAGAGGTATGAGTAGGCAGAGGAAATCGAGAAAGTTTACATATTCACTGCTGTCTCCAGGGACCTTCCCTTTCCTCCTACTTCTTATTCCCTCTCCCTTCCCCCAATCACATCTCCAACTTGCTTTGACTTGCTCTGTTTTTCCCTTTTCTCTCTCTTTTTTTTTTTTTTGCCTTAAATGCATCTGGCTGACAAAACTTGGGCTGTCAGAAATGATCAAGAGATGAAGTTGCCAAGGGAGGGGAGAGAGATTTGCATGGAGATGCCTCTCCCCGTGTCTCACTGCACGGGAGGGGATCCCCCTGTTAGCCAGGGGACTGTCAGTCTGCTGGAAATATCTGATTATTGCATGGATATGTTGCCACTTTAGGAAAGGGGAAACCAGATTCACAAGCAGTGGGTCTATACTGGTTTTCAAAGGGTCAGATGGAGGCAGAAGTCAACCAGCATCATATGGGCTCTCTGTATTATTTATTCCTGAACTCTGGGGTATTTGGAGCAGTGACTACGGGATGTGTTGTCCAGAGGGGGATGAGGACTAGACAGGGACTGGGTAATTGGCTCCCCACTGCCAGAGGGCAGGGATAGATGGGATATTGGGAAGGAGTTCTGCCCTGTGAGGGTGGGGAGGCTCTGGCACAGGTTGCCCAGAGGAGCTGTGGCTGCCCCATCCCTGGAAGTGTCCAAGGCCAGGTTGGACAACCTGGGCTAGTGGAAGGTGTCCCTGCCCATGGCAGGGGGTGGAACAAGATGAGCTTTAAGGTTCCTTCCAATCCAAAGCATTCCATGATTCCATGAATGTGGAGCCTGCATCCAGCCAGGAAACATCAGCTACAGCCTTTCCCTGCAAAGTATGAGGACACCCGTGGCTCCAGGTCCTGAACCATCCACCAGGACACTCCAGCTGCTGTGCTGAGCATCACCAGAGGAAACCACCATTCCACCCAGCTCTTGGGTGGATCTACAAGCCAGGGAGAGTCTAATTACCTTCCTCCTCATCAGCAACCTGAGGCAGCAAAGCCAACAGGTCTGAGCTGTGTTTTCCACCAAATCCTTTCAAAATAGCACCTGGCTGTTGTGGGAATAACTCACTGCAGCAGCGTGGAGGCAAAGCCCGTGGTAGGTCCTGGACTCCTGTCTCCTGTCCCGTGTCCTGCCTGGCAGAAAGCCCAGCACAGAGCGACCTATAGAACAGCATCCCGTGGCTCCCGAAGGCAGGCTGAGGTCACACCTCCTTGAGGATGCTCTGAAAACACCTCAAAGGCTCCCTGACCTTCCATATCCTGGGTGGGACGAAGGGGTCATTCCAGATGCTACCACAGAAGGCGCCTGTGCCGTGGGATGCTTTGGTTTCCCACCAGCAGGAATGTTTGCAGATGAGCGAAAGCTTCCAGAAGGCTCAAGTGAAACATCCACATTTTTTAGGTGCTCGCCTGAACCCATTAGCACATCTTAATTGCTATCGGCACAGAGGAACGCCAGACTTTCGCACGTCTGGAGTCTGTCTGCCTGCTCAGGGATAAGGGAAAACCACCGGCGCGCAGCCCCGGATCCTGCAGGCTGGAAGTTCGGTCTCCTCCATGCACAATCTGTCCCTGGGGCTCCTCAGCTGTTTGCAGGAGGAGGCAGGGAGAGGGAAAGGAGCCAACACTCATCTCCCAGCCCTTCCCTCGGTGAACACCCCGGGCCTTGCCAAAAGACGCTGAGCCCGGAGAGACACCCCCATTCCTGGCGAGCCAGCGCCGGAGACATCCCGCACTCCGACACCACGGGGACACGGGGGTTGCGCCAGGGCAGAGAGACTTCCCCGAACCGGGGAGGGAGGTGGGAGCCGAGGGACAGCATCTCCCTGCCGACTCCCGGGCAGACCCGGCCACAGCTGCTGGGAAAAACTTGGAGCTGCTGCAGAGCATCAGTTAATTTGTCATCATGGAAACGGCCAGCCCGGGTCAGCGGCTGTTGGCGGAGGAGTCAGGAAGTGCTGCTGGTGGTGATCTGTTCTTTTTCCTTTTTTTTTTTTTCTTCATTTCTTTTAAGGAGATTTCACCTTTTTTTAAAAAAAAAAAAGCTGCCTTGATAAGGAATTTGCCAGGGCAAAATGAGATTACACCGGAGCTCGGAGTAGCTAAAAGCAGCAGTTTGCTGGGGACTCAGAGGCTGCTGCTTATACTATCTCTCTATCATCACATATATCCTTCTATCTAATCTATCTAGCACCATATATACCCTTTAGCTCACCAGCTCCCACAATCCCTGCCCTCTATCCATCATCCACCTATTCATCAACACACATCCAGCTCTATCTACCTCGCCATCACTATAAATATCCCATCCATCCATCTCTCCCAATCTATCTCTCATCAGAGAGACCCTTTCCCTACCCACCTGTGTGTATATCCACATATATATCCATACACTCCCCCCCTTGTCTGTCCATCTGTCATCAGCAGAGCTCTCACCTCCTCTCCCCCATCCCTCACCACATGTATCCTCCTATCTGCCAGCCCATCCATCACCAACACTCGCTGGCAGGGCCTGGGGTGACTCTCTGCTCCATTTACTACACGAGGGCACCAGATATTTCCCTGTGGATCACTGGATCCACACCCCACCGAGCAGCAGGTTCCCTTCTCCAGCACCCTGGCAGCCCTGGAGCGGGGCAGTGCTGGGAAAGGTGCTCTGAGCCAGCCGTGGAGCAGATGGGGAGTGCTCACACTGCTGAGCTGGGCTGGACCTGCATGTCCATGGGCAGAAGGAAGGAGAAAGCTCCTGGTCTGGGCAGGAGCAAACCATGGGAATGCATAAAACCCAGGCAACCACTGACAAGAAGGTGCTGAGCACCTTCTGTGAGGAACAGCAAGAATTTAAAATCCTGGTCCTCACACTAGGGAAGAGCATCAGTGCCCTGTATCCCCCCAGATCCTGCCCAGCCCCTCTGCCAAGTGCAAGAGGAGGGGAATTTTCCTTGCGCAGATGCCACCATGGCAGAGCCCAGGGCTCCAAAAAATCCCATATTCCCTCTCCAAATCAACCACTGACCAAATTACACTGTAACCTGCCCTCCACTCACTGCCAGGCTGGGCTCAGTTCCTCCAGGCTGGAGCCAAAAGGCAACTTGGGCTCAGGATGGTGGGGGGAGAACTCTGCCGAGCGGCACCGAGCCACAAAATTTGCCAGAGAGAAGAAAACACCCAAGCGGTGCTTAAAAACTGAAAGCTGTTACTTTAATTACGGCCTTTCTGCTTTATCACCAATAGCGTTTCTCACACATTCATCAGCAGACCTGGTAATAAATCAATCGTGGGGAGCCAGGAGCTGCAGTCTGGCTCCTTCCCTTTCTCTTCCCTGCTCCCTGCGAGCTCTCACACCATTAGTATGCAGTCCAGCACTGCCAGTCTGTGCATTCCTCGTCGGCTTTGGACTGGAGCTGGTATCAAGCGGATGCCCCCAGCACAGATTTCACACAGCCAGCTTTGGCTGTGGGGAAGGCAGGCGCTGTCAGAGGGGATGGTGGACGTGCCTGGGTCTCCCAGGGCATGTGCACACTCCTGGAAGGATATTTCTGCATCCATGGGGATTTTTGGGGTGGGGGGAATACAAGGTACTCGTGTCCCACATCAGCTGCTGGGAAGGTTCCTGCTCTCTCTGCTCCTTGTTTTGTGCCCAAAATCCTGGCAGCATCATGGGGGGCTGTGGGAATGCTGGCTGGGCAGAAGGGTGACCCCCACCTTGGGAACAAAATCTTTTCCATGCGTAGACAGAGGTCCCAGAGCACAGCCCACCTGACAGGAAACTCAGGGCTGGGAGAGAACCACATACAGGTGTTTCCCTGTGCCTTTGCACTTGAGGCAGCCATGGAAAGCTGGCTCTGCTACCTGTCCCAGACCCAAAAAAGCCAAACTTTCAGGCCAGCTGGGATGGTGCAACATCCAGCCACATTGCACCTGAGCTGCCAGTCCTATCCCTGCACACACCAACTCCTGGGGAGGATGTTGCATCCCCTGACTGCCACCACAACTCCCAGACACGGCCAAGTGCTCCTGTCTGGATTGCTGGAGGGACTGGAGCACCATTCAGCAGCAGGAAGTGAGGATGAGGATGATCCTGGGTGAGGAATGTGTGCATGGGCTGTTTGGCTCCTGCCCTCTCCTCCACCTACCACTGTCCACTGCAGCAAAACCACCCCCAGCTCTGCTGCTGAAACACAAATCAAATGACTCCAAACCTTCATTTCCCTATCACCTCACAAATCTGGGGTTTTCTTCCTCCTGTTTGACTGTTTCTGAGTTCCCTCCCCATTAGCAAGCCCCAGAGGCACCTAGGCAGAGGTCTTCCCCTCTTCCCTCTCCCCGTGCCGGTACCTGTCGCTTCCCATCATCCCTGTGAGCGCTGCACAGATGTGCACAGCAGCAGTCCAGATGTGCACAGGGCACTGCCAGGCTGCTGGGGGGTGATGGAGAGGGAGCATCCTCTCACCTCCCAAAATGAGGAGATGGGCTCCCTCCAATTCCTGCTGGAGCGAGTGTGCAAACCCAATTGACCTTGAACACTAATTGGCCCTCTAATTAGCACTCCCAGCAGAGAGGCAAAGGGCCAGGACGAGACTCCATTTCCAGAGGAGGCAGCCAGGGGAAGAGGAGCAGCCATTCCTCCACGTCCTGCATTTCTGTGTGGATGAAAGGACACATCTCCATATTTAACTTGGAAAATCCCTTCCCTGAGGCTCAGCATTGGGAGTGGAAGGCAGCTGGACACACTGAGACCACAGTCACCGGGAGGACACCCCAAGGCAGAGGCACTGCACAAGCCAGCACACACCCTCCCATCCTCAGAGTCCCTCAGGCATCTTCCTGAGGCCTCCCCTGTGGAGGGGATCGGCTCCAGCCCTCCCTGCCCAGGGTTTCATCTCCGTCACGCACCAACTGTCTCTCTCCATCACTCTCTCCATATCTCGCCCTCCCACACCAACACACACATTTCCCTGTGCTCATCCCCTCCTCCAGCCTGGCTTTAGGAGCTCGGGGCTTGACATTTCCATCTCTGGTTATTTACAGGAGGGCAGAGCCGGGGGAGCGGTCACCGGTGACTTCCCCTCGCTGCCGGCTCCGCTCCGCACGGAGCCGCGGGGGCAGGAACCTCACTGCAGATATCGTTAATTCTGCAAATCCCCAAATCCCACCCTCCTGCCACTCTCATCCTGGGGAATGTGGAGACACAACAGGATAAAGCTGACAGCAGCCAGAGCCCTGCAGGACCCGCCGCTGTCCCAGCTGCTCTCCCCACTGAGCCCCAGGGGGAAGGAGAGTCCCACGGGCTGGATCCTGCCTGGTCCATGAGCAATTAGAGCTGTTAGGAGGGAGTCTTTACAAAAAGCTTTTGTTGCTTCAGATGTTTCAAAGATTGCAGGGTTACCCATCAACCCGAAAGCTTTCCTCTTAAGCAGCTCCAGCTCTGTAGAAGGCAGGGGGAGGGAGGTGAATGTATTGGGAAGAAAACCTTCCATGGCACTGTTTCCCATGTCGAAATTGCTGGGGTCATCCCTGATTCAGATCAAGCATGGAGAGACCTGAATCCAGGGCTGGTCTCACTCCCATGTGGGGTGAAGCCAAAGAGCATCACTGGTAAACCTGAAGCCAGCCCTTACCCTGGTTTCTTTAAAAAAATAACCAACTGATAAGAAGTGATTGCAACCAGCACGAACTGAAGGAGATTCTTCTGCTACGATTCACGCCAGGAGCTGCTGGTCAACTGGAAAATCATGTCACAGCTCCTCTTTGGAGCTGCTCCTGCAGAAGGGACACCTTGGCTTCCAGCTCAGGTGAGTTCCATCACCCATCACTGTCTTCCATTCCTCATGTGGGGAGTCGGTGAGGAGATGAAGTCGTGCCTGCAGCCACCAAGCTGCTGCTCTACCCTGGCTGGCACAGCCAGCCTTGAATCCTGATGCCAGTGATAAATGCCCATCCAGGAGGGAGGATGTCCCGGAACACTCATCACCATCACCCAGTGCAGCAGTGCCCAGCTGGGCTGGCCAGGATCCCACGGGCTGGGCATCACCTCCACCCTCAGCCCCAGTCAAACCCAGTGCTCCTGGCTCACTTCGCTGTGGGAGCAGGGTGGGAATGTGCCTCGCCAACAGGCTCCCAGCTGCACACCCAGGAGCTCACCAGCTGCTGCTTTCTCCACCTAGTTGCCTCCCTGGCCATAACTTCTCCTTAATTATTTAATGTCTGTAAAACACCTCGAGACTTTGCATTGGAAGGGAGATGAACTGCACGACCTAAAATTGGTCTTTTCCATCACGGACTCCTTGCATTTTATCCTGGGATGAAAGGAGCTCTATTAGGCAAAGCATCAGTATTATTAGATTTCCTTGGAGCCCTAACAAACGGATATTAGATTATTACTGCAGATGCATTTCTAAGGCACTCATCACCAGAGTATCTGAGCATCAATTACACAGATTTAGAGATAAAAAAATGCTTTCCCCAGGAGAACAGGGTACAAAACCCCTTCTTTTTTTGCCTCCCTTGCCCATTTCTTCCCAATACATTCAACTCCCTCCTACTGCCTTCTGCAGAGCTGGAGCTGCTTACGAGGAAAGCTTTCGGGTTGATGGGCAACCCTGCAATCTTTGAAACATCTGAAGCAACAAAAGCTTTTTGTAAAGACTGGCAGGAGTCAGCTGAAGAGATTTCAATGTGCAAATGGACATAAAAAGATGCAAGAGGGGGAATGAAACACCTGATTTATTGTTCTAAGGACAAAGGATTTGCCATCCTATGAGATGACCCCGTGGCCTGGCTCCAGCACCTACAGGTCACAGTGCACAGAGAGCCCGTCCTGCTTTTGGGGTGAAAGGGAAAAATGGAAAAAAGTTCAGGTTTGCCCGTGCTGATAAGGTCTCTGATAATTCCCTGCCTTACCATTGCCATTATGCTAACCCTTAGCAACACCACAGGAATTGGGCTGGATATTGAACACACAAATCCACGGCTGGAAGTGCTTAAAGGCTGAAGAGAAAAGATCAAAGTTGGAGAGGGGAAAACATGGAGAAGGGGCTTGGCCAGGATCACACGGCCGGGACCAAGCTGCTCCTCATCCCCCAGGTCCCAGCACACACAGGGACCACGCTGCATCACCCCTGCCCAACTCAGCCTTTCTTGCCCTTCCAGCTGATCTTGCTTCCAAAAAGACTAAATATCACAATGAATAAATGTTCTTTAATTTCAACAACTGGCTCCAGAGCTTGTGATTTGGCCCAATTTCAGAGCAAAGCATCAGGTCCATTCCTTTCATCAAGCCAAGTCCATTCCAACCCACAGGTAAATGCTTCACAACTACACCCAGGCGGTGCTTCCAACCTTTGCTCGCACAACAAGCTGTCAGAAGGGGCAAAATCCAAACAAAATCCCTTAATTCTCTCTCCAGACCAGGATCCCATCCCTGGTGCAGTGTCACCCTGCCTTTGTGAGCCCAGCCCAGCTGCCTGGCTCATCCCAAAGCCCCTTCTGCGTGGCTGGAGGAGACAAAGCTCCAGCAAGCCCAGCTTTGTGTGGCGGCCAGAGCTGCTGCTGGGCAGCAGGGGAAGCAGCCCCACTTCAATAAAAAGCTTTCAAAAGCACCCTCTGCTCCTATCCATGGGCAGCACTCGGAGCCAGGGTGAGGGTCTCCCTCTGCCACAACAGCTCTGCCCCACCAAGGAGCCCCACGTGTGAGTCCCTGCTCACAGTGTGACACCTCGACATGTGGATCACAGAATTCCAGAATGGTTTGGGCTGGAAGGACCTTAAAGCTCATCTCATTCCACCCCCTGCTGTGGGCAGGGACACCTTCCACTAGACCAGGTTGCTCAGAGCCTCGTCCAACCTGGCCTTGAACACTTCCTATCTGGTATCCAGGTAACCCTTCCAGTGGTCAGGTGCAACCTCCAAGTAACACAGCTCTTGGCATCCAACGGACTTGACATCACTGGGATGGACCAGATGTCCCTCTCTGTGAAAGCTGCCAGCCCTGGAAGCAGGTCCTCAAGGGTTAAACACTTTGCAGGATAACTGGGAAGGCTCAGCTCCTCAGCAAGCTGATTTGGAGGCCCCCATGATCCTGTCCTCTCCTCCTTTTTGGGAAAACCTGCATGGAAGAGATGAAGAGGAACCAGGGCTCGGTCTGGGGCAGGCTGAGGGGGAGGGCTTGGGATGGACAGGACCCCATGCAGAGGGAAGGAGCAGAAGCAGAGGGCCTTGGCTGTGTCAGAGCAGGGCATGGGTAGCAAAAGAACCACAAATCCAAGAAACAGAGCATTCCTCCTGTCCCAGACTGAAGGATGCCCACAGCACATCCAGCCCAGGGGCCAGCACAGAGGGATGGGACCCAGCACCGACTGTGGATGCCAGGCACGGCCAAAGCTCAAATGTTAAACAACAAAAACCACTCCTACCTCCCTTCTGAACGATTTACATGTTACAAGGTCAATGTGCTTGGCCCTCTCTCGGGCAGAGACGCAGTTTGACCTTGTGCTGCTGCTCCAAGCACGGCTGCAAAGGCACTTTCCAACCCCAGCAAGGGTCAGGCACCAGCAGAGCTTCTGCTCGTCTCCCAAATCCCTGTTGGGCTCCAGTTGGAGCCAGAGGATCTCATTTCTAAAACCTCCTGGGGCTGCAGGTCCCCTCCTCCCCTGCCAACCCCCCACACAAGCCACTCCATGACCATCTTCCTACCTGTGCTGGGGAGAAAAAGCTATTCCAGCACATCCCCTGCCCTGCCCAGATTTATAAAGAAGAGGAGGAAGGTTCCCCAAAGGTTCAAAGACCCATCTGTTCCTCCTCTCCTGCAGCCTCCCCTCCATCACAAGCACCTCTCCGTGTTCCAGGAGCAGCCCTGGCAATCGATGCTCACTGAATCACAGTTAGATCCTTTGGTTTATTTATTATTTTCCCAGCTTGAAGTCAAAGCTCCTTCCGCCTGGTGAGAGCGGGGGATGAGCCACGCAGTGCTTCACAGACACAAACCCTGCAGGAGGGATGAGACAACGCCGAGACACGGGAAGGGCAGGAGACCTTCTAGCACCTTGCTCCAGATACCACCAGGAATCCGAAGCCCAGAACGGTTTGGGCTAGAAGGGACTTTAAAGATCATCTTTTTCCACCCCCTGCCATGAGCAGGGACACCTCCCACTACACCAGGTTGCTCAGAGCCTCATCCAAGCTGGCCTTGAACACTTCCAGGGATGGGGCAGCCACGGCTTCTCTGGACAACCTGTGCCAGTGAGGAATGACCCAACACGAGTCAGGGACCAGGTGACGGATGCAAGATCTGGGAGAAGAAGGGGGTCTCTGCACACTTGCTGTTGAAGAAGGGATTTTCTGAGTATTTTTCTGGATTTTGCATCACCTGGGATGTGCCCAACACACTGGTCCTGCTGCAATTCCCCTGGGAAGACCAGATGAAGGAAAAAAGAAGGCAGTTATCAAAAATCCCCAGCAGCAAGGACAGCAGGGCACCGGAGCACATGCCCTGCTCTGATTTCTTCACCAGCAATGTCTCTCCATCACCTTTCTGCTCATCATCTTCCACCTTTCCCCTAGCCAAGAATCCGACACTCGGGGTCAAGGTTGGATGTCAAGAGTCATGGACAACATCTTTGAAACAAGGAGGAAGGACTGGTGGGTTCCCGGCTTGGCTCTGCCCACAGCAACACTGGGCAGCTCCCAGGAGCTCCTGCAATGGGCACCAACTCCTTACACCCCACCACGGGAGGGATCCAGACCCACCTGGGCTTTCCCAAAACCCCGTCCCATGGAGCAGAGTGCTCTCGCTGCTCCCGGCCAGGGCTCCCCTCGGCAAAGTTGATTGCCAAGACGGCAGCACCGGAGCAGAAAGCTGGGCTCTCTGGAAAAGCCAATTCCCACAATAAAGAGCTGATGGGATTTCCGTGTGGAAGAGGGCAGAGAGGGGCAGGGGTGAGGGAGCCGAGCGTGTCCCAGACAATCGCTCCGGATAAAGAGCCGGTGCCGACATCTGCTGAGAACCACCTTCCCCGCTCCACACCGAGAATTGCAATCTAATAATATCCCATCTCTCCCCCCCACCCCATCCTTCTCCATCCCTCCCCCACCCAATTACCGAGCCTGACATTATCCGTCATCTTCCCTTTGTGTCGGCGAGAATCCAAACGCAGACGCCGGGAAATTAATAATAATTGTTGTGTCAAAATGCGGGATGTAATCAGGATGCGGCGTGGAAGCTAATACAAACACAAACAAATGGTATTTATCCTCCCGAAAGATCCCTCCCCTCCCTTCCCTAAGGGCCGCTGATGATAATACTCGTGGAAGAGATGAATCAGTGCTAATATAGGGATTAGGAATAGATCCCAAACCCCAGCCCGGGCTGCAATCAAAAGGAGCGCTCTTAATTGAAATTAGAGCTGGGATTTCAGTGCCTCTGCAGAGATGGGTTAAGCCCGTCGGGGCTAAACAGAAGCAAAAATAAAAATAGCATCTTTATTCGAGAACAAGAAGGTGGGAATGAGAAAAAAGATCCTCTCTGGCTTCGGCACACCTGGCTGGCTCAGCCCTGGCTTTGGAGCTGCGCTTTGTCCCGCAGGCAGGGCAGACACGGCGCTCCCGCTTCTCCCGCAGGCATCTCTCTGCCTTTTCAGCTTGAGAGAGGGTTCAGAGAGGATATTTCAAGATCAAACCATGCCTCCCATGCTCTGAGGGAACCCAGGGCGAGCTGAGCTCGGGGTCCTGTTCCCGACTCTTTCCTGAAACTTTTGACTGCTCTGCAAGTGAAACGTGCTCTTTCCCCCGATGCTCGTGCCAGCAAAGATAAACGCTCTCGCTTTCATTCCTTTTATTCAGAGGCACAAAAGGAGAGGAAAAGACCACCAGAAAAAAGGCCCAAGTCCTGCTTTTATTGCTGCTTCATCTCCCACATCCCTCTGCACCCCAGGGCCACCTGGACCAATATCCTCAGCAGCAGAAAGGCAACTTCATCTCCCGCTGCCTCACCCCACTAAGCCCATTTGAACATCCACCATTTATTCAGAGAGGCTGAATTCTTCCCAAATCCCAGTCCCAGGCAAGAGGGATGCTCAGGAACCAGGTGCTTAATGGCAGCATCTCACTTTCTCACTTTCCAAAGGTTTTGGTAATGACTGACTCGTCTCACTGTCTCTCTTCCAGCCCTACACATCACCCCAAGTGATCCCTCTGCGTGGATGTTACTCAAAGGAGTCTAACACACACAAGAAGCAGAAAATAGGATCCAGGCACAGATTATTCCCACGAGCGTATCATCAATTCCTGTGCTTTAATTCCAAATTAGATTTTATGTCTAAAAACAGGTTTCTAAATTCTTGGCTTGGGAACGGTGCCACAGTCTGTGCCTTCCGCTAGAAAACACAAACCCAGACTGAAAACTGGCCCAAAATAAATCACCCAGCTCCAAAGCCCCCAGCAAAGGTTGGGATTTGGCTCTGACCTTCAGCAGTCTCTCTCTCTAGCCTCCCACAGCCCAGTTGTGCAACAAACTTCTGTGATTTTTTTTTTCGGGCAGGAAAATCTCATTTCCAGAGCCAAGAGACAGAGAGAAAACCCTCTGTGAAGCTGCCTGTGAGCTGTGCAGACTTAATTCATCTCCTCAGTGGCAGCAGGTCCTTGAGGGCAACCCAAGGGCTTGCAGGTCAGGAGAGACTCAGTGGAGTATGGCCAGTTAGGGATGACTTAGATGCATTCCCGTTCCCTGGTTAAACTTTCTGATTCTCCACAGTGTCCTCTCTAGGAAAAACTGGCACAGCAGCAAACACAAAAGTGGCCAAAACCACAGAGGAACAAGTGCTGCTGCTGCTCCTCTCCCCAGGATGATGCTGTGGGTTTCACAACCCTCCCTGCATCCCAGCCAGACTGATTTAAACCTCCAGGCTGCTCTGCTGACACCAAACTCACTGGATGGTTGTAGGGACCAACATTTCAGACAGTGACTGGTTATACAGACACCAGGGTTTTGAAGACCACCCAAAAACTCCTCAGCAGTTTTTGTTTGCACATTCAATTACGAGTGCACCAGGATTAGCCACAGGACTCGACTTTGAGAGCAGCTCCCAGCTCTGAAAAGCCTGGCTCATCCCACACTGAGCCACTGAATCCAGCACAGGTCTTGAGCCCAGTCCAAGGATAAATTGATTTTCAACACAAGCACCATGGAGAAAGTCGGTGTTCCGCAGCTGGATGTGTTTGGAGCTGGGCAGAGAAGCCCCTCAGGAGTTGGGCACGTACAGCTGAATGAGCTCCCCACGGCCACACAGCAGGCTGGGGATTCAGCCCATCCAGCCTCTGCTCCCAAAAACTTGGCCAGCTGGCAGGAATCCGGCTCCTCCAGCAGGAGTGGAGGGTGATGCCTCTAAAAAAACCCAATTTAAGGATGATGGGAAGGGTGCTTTGGCACTGCCTCTCTCCCTGCTCCCCACTGGACACGGGGGCTGGAGCACAGCCTGCACACCCCAAGGATGCTGTAACACAGAGAATCCCAGACTGACCTGGGTTCAAGGGACCTTAAAGCCCATCTCATTCCACCTCCTGACATAGCCAGGGACACTTTCCACTGTCCCAGGTTGCTCCAAGCCCTGTCCAACCTAGCCTTGGACACTTCCAGGGATCCAGGGGCAGCCACAGCTTGTCTGGGCAACCTGTGCAGGGCCTCCCCACCCTCCCATGGGAGAACTTCTTCCCAATATCAAATCTAACCCCACTGTCTGTCAGTGTGAAGCAACTAACTTCTTCCTAATATCCAATTTAAACCTATCCTGCTCCACTTTAAACCCATTTGATGCTCCACCTAAAGAAACTCAGCAGGAAAGCAAAGCCCTGACCAGCCCTTGTCCCTCCTGCCACCTCCAAACCCGTGCTTTATTCCCAAGCTGCTTTTCCTGTCTGTACAGCACATGTCCACCCCGTCGGCGTCCCGAGGCTGGCCAGACTCCAGGTCCTCCTCCTGGCTCTGCCAGCCCCTCACCGAGCTGCTGCTGTCCCTGTTTGATCCCTCCCGAGTCACAAATTCCGACGGCGGAAGAGGAGCCGGGCAGAGCGGCGGCGGCTCGGCGGCAAATCCCGCACCCGCGGCAGGGCCGGATCACGGGCTGCTCCGAGCACGAAAAATTCATTCATATGAATTTGGAATATAATACCTGACACAAGATGTATCACTGCTGCCATGCTGCAATCCCAGATAAGGACACAGCAGTAACAGATGGAGGAACAAGGCACTTATCTTGTTAGCTGATGGATTTATCTCTCCTTCCCCCACCCTCCCCTACATATTCCATAGTGTGCAGAGAGCCACGTTCCTCGGCGGAGCAGCATATGGAGCACGAATTGATTTCTTCCTAACACCCCCTCCACACTTTAATTCAATAAGAGCTGGAGTGGCGGATAAACAGCTTGTTGTGCTAGGAAAATTTCAAAACAGTCAAGAAAATGTCAAACTGTCTTTTTTATGAGTGCTTTTCTTTTTTTTCTTTTTTCTTTTTTTTTTTTTTCCCCTTTTCCTTCCCCCTTGTCCTCGCATGCTCAGCGAGGAGCTCGGTGTCTGGAGTGAGCAGTCCTTCCCTGGCAGGCACCTGAACATCTCCTGTCAGGCCAGTCCATGGCAGAAAGTGGCTTTGCTCCCATCCTTGGATGGGAGTTGGGAACAGAGCGGATCCGGGTAAAAGATTAGGCAGATGGTTTCATCTGGCAGCTTCCTTAATCTCATTACTGGAGCTGGTGGAAGTTTTTAATGTGATCTCTCTTTCCTTCTCTACCCTCACCCCATTCAAAATGCCTTTTTTCCCAAAAAAAACCCCAGACATGTTTCCTCGGAGGTTTCTTTGTTAGACATGAATAAAAACTTCTTTAAAAAACCACCCCATTTTTATTTTTGGTGTCCTCTGCCTGTCTATTCTTTAGCTCTGAAAAGGAGGAATTATTAGAAAGGAGGAAAAAGCACAATTGGATGTTTTCTGGTACTTGCTTAGAAATACGGAGCACTTTGGAAATGTCAGGGACGTGTTGCTGAAGACCAAAAGCCACCTCGGGTGCTCTTGCCCTGCAGCCTCCTGGGCCACTAAACCCAAACAGAGGCTGCAGCCTTGGGAGTTTATTTAGGGATGTGGAGATCCAGCCCTGATGGACACCAGTGTGTCCCATGCTCAAGGGTCCAGAGGCCCCCCAGACCTCTCCCAAGCACCTTGCTCCAGCTATTCCTTGTGTCTTTTCTTTCCACCCTACAGATCCACCAAGAGCCTGAACCTCCTCTCAAACACACCATCCCATCAATCCCCTCCTTCCCAGATCTCTCCACATCTCCACAGTTGGCTCTCCTGAAGGATTCTCACAAGATAAAAGCCTTCAGGATTTTTCCTCCCTGCCCATGCATCCGTTCAGCAGCTCATTTGCCTTGAACTTCCTGCAGAGCAGAGACCACCACAGTCCCAAAGCTCACCCTGGTCCTTAGTGAGCAGCTCCCAGTGCTGGTGAAAACCATCTCCAAGTCAGTTTGGAGGAGGAGCTGAGCAAAGAAGAGCAGTCCAAGAACCTGTTTTCCTATTTTAAAAGAAATCTACGTGAGCACAGGGAAAGAAAAGGGGAATGTGCTCCCAGATATGACATGAAACCCAATGGGTTCCCAACAGGAAGAATAGAAGATCTCGCTTAACTGAAGGAATACAAATGTGCCCCTTAAGAAACTTCTCCTACAAAGTCTCAGTGTGGATACAGGAGTGACTGACATGCAGAGGACACCCTGTGCACCCATGGTTGGGTGCCAAGGGTGGCCTCAGCACCCTGGGCAGGATACAAAACCTCCTTATCCCACATCCCCAGAAAGAGCTTTTGGAAGTCAAACCAGGAACCAGCACCCACAAACCCCACTCGGGGACAGTTTCACCCACTGGGGAGCAGAATTAAAGCCAGACAAGCCCACGGGATGGGCAGCAACACAACATTTGGGGTCGCAGATCCCCGCAGAACGAGCGTGTCACGCTGCAGCAGCGCACGGACCTGCGGCAACACGGGTCGGGCACACACCGTGCAGGAGCTGGGATGCTCTGGGGGGAAAACGGACCCGCAGGAACGTGCCCAGGGGAGGAGGGCTCCGTCCTGCTGCTTCCCACCTCCCTGCCATCCTCCCGCTGCTGAGCTGAAGGCGGGAGCCGCCTCCCCACCCCCTCTGCAGCAGAGCAGTGCAGGAGGCTGCAGGATCCTGCAGGGAGCCGAGTGTTTAGCATGCAGGAGACAGTGCCGAGCAAAGCCCTGTCTCGTGCCGCGGTGCCGCCGGCCGGGAGCAGCAAATCGCTGCTGGAAGGAGCCGGCTGGGTGGTGAATCCGTAGCCCCTCCCTGCTCCCCCTCCTCTTCCCAGTTCCCGGTTGCACAGTAGGGATGGGGGTTGATCCTCGCTCTCTTTGCCTCAGTTTCCCTCTGTTCTGGGAGAGAATCCCACCACCCCTCTTCCTCCTGCCCCAAAGTGTCAGGTAGGAGCACCAAGGAGCTCATGTCTCTGCTCCAAGAGTGTCACCTCTTTGCTCCATCTTTTCCTCCCTGCCAGCCTGCACCATGGACCCCCAACCCCAAAAACAGTGTCAGCACCCAGGCACCCACGGGTGATGCATCCAGGCCAGCACCCACCCCATGCCACAGCCCCACACTGAGCTCTCCTGCTCTGCTGCAGGCTGGGGCTCACCTCCTCCAAGCCTTACCTGCTGCTGGCATCCCCACCTTGTCCCTTCCTCACCTGCCTCACACCGGGGAGGGGACCGAAGCAGGTGACAGCACACCGCCAGTCCCCGTTTGATGCCAGTGCCTCTGATCAGCTCCAACCCCCCACATCCACCTTCCCCCCGCCGAAAAGGGCACAGCGAGCCCCTTCTCCCCCCACCCAGAACATTTCAAACCTGCCCCTTTCAAGAGAAGCTCTCGCCAAGCACCCAATTACGGCTCCGGGGCCGAGGATGAAAAGCTGCTCTCGGAGCGTCCTGTTTTCTCTTTATTTTTCCCCCCCTTTTCAAGGTTCCTTTTCCCTCCCTTCTCATGAGGTTAAAGAGCTAAAGACCAACTCAGAGGCAGATAATAGAGTGACAATGCCTCATAAAAAAGCAGCCGGAGCTTTGGAGAAAGCTGGCATACGGTGCATTAGGGATTTCTGTCGCGGCAGCTGGGAGTAACAGTGACCCTCTGAACTCAATTTGCTCCACGCCTTGAAAGCCTTTGGACTGTCTGACTCCTCCTTTGGCTTCCAAGGGTGGCTGTAGGCTTTGGATAAGCTTTTGGAGGCCCAGTGCTCCCCTTAAGCCACAGCCGCTGCTCTTGGATCATACCTGGGGCTGGGGGTGGCATCCCAAACCCTGCAGGGATGTGGGATGAGGGGAAAAGGGAGTAAAACCCACTGGATGGGAGCAACACCGAGCTGTGGAGACGTGTATTTACACATTACAAGGGCTGTTCTCACTCCACAGCCCCCCTGCCCCAAGCCAGCAAGAGCAGAGGGACAAAGGGGGGACATGTGGCAGGTTTGTGCTTCTTGCAAAGAGCTGCACAAAGCCATCACTTCCCCCCTCTGCCTTTTTCTTCTTTCCTCTTTTTTTCTTTTTTTAAATGAGTAGAAAATTCTTCCCACTACGCATTAGCGCCCAACGTAATGGTGCAAAGCATTTTTCATTTATCATCATAATGCCAGTCAAACGAACCCCCTAATAACACAAATGCAAGAGGAAAGCTATTAGAGTTTATTTGTGCAGTGGCTTTGAACTCGTCCCCACTGCTCCACCGGTGTGACTGGAGGGGATGGATGGAGTTTGGCTTTTTAGGACCTTTCATCCTCAGCTAGCCAGAACCTTTCCTTACAGACCACTGCAACCCTGCAGGTGTTGCTCTGTTGGCTGAATTATCAAAATAAATACCTAAATACCTCAAATAACCCACTGCAAACAGCCACTGAGATCTGTGCAAGTGTCCGAGGTTGGACAGGGCTTGGAGCAACCTGGGCTAGTGGAAGGTGTCCCTGCCCTCGGAAGGGGGTGGAATGAGATGGACTTTAAGGTCCCTTCCAACCCAGACCCTTGTGGAATTCTGTGATCTTCCATGCCTTTCCATAGGTGTGATGTGCTCCAAGTCAAGGGACTGGGGAACAACACCCCTGGCTCTTCGTGCTCACCTCCAGCTAAAGGTCTCCAAACCCTTTGCCTGCTATTCCTGCCATGCATTCCTGAAAACAGGCATTTCCTTTCCACAGCACACACTGCCTGGACTCCCTATCCCAGCTCTGCACATCCTCCAAGGACCTTCAGACCATCTCTGGAGCAGCTCAGTCCAGACCTCCTCCCCTGGCACCCCCAGCTTAGGGAACCCAACCAGGCAATAGCTCTGCTGATGTTGGTGAGGCTCAGGCAGGAAAACTCCCCTTTACTTAAAAATACTGGGAAAATTCAAGTCATTCCTCTGTACAACTCTTTGCTCTCCTTTGCTGCAGCCATTCCCATCCTGGGGTTTCACCACAAGGACAAGAGGAAATGGCCTCCAGTTGCTCCAGAGGAGATTTAGGTTTGATAATAGGAAAATTTCTTTATTGAAAGGGCTGTCTAACCCAGGCACAGGCTGGCCAGGGCAATGAAGGACTCACCAACCCTGGAGGGATTTAAAAAATATACGGATATATAAAATACATGGCACTTGGGGACACAGTTTAGCTTGGTAGTGCTGGGGGAACAGATGGACTCAATGGTATTAAAGGTCTTTTCCAACCTCAACTCTTCTATGATTCTATTACCTTTCCCTCCTGCTTTGCAGGTCCATCCTCATCATTCCAGCTCTAGCCCTCAGCACCCCCCAAGGCCTTCCAGCTTCACTCATCCCAACATCTCTCCCCCCCCAGCAGCTCCATCCTGGAGAGCCATGACGAAGCATTTAATTTAACACACAACACTTTCCTCATTAAGCCCAAATTAAATGCGTATTTCAAAACCTACGAGTGAGAGCAAACTGTTCAGTCTTATGCTTTATTAAACAAAAAAATCTTCGCGTGGTGGAAGGAGCCTTGGTGCCAAATTAGAGCCCTGCTGATGGGGGCCGGGCTATTCCCAACCGCGCCGTTACCGAGCTGTGCGGTGCTGGCAGAGAGGACCCGCACTGCAGAGGGAAACACCATGGCCCCGCCTGACAAATTAGTTTACTCATTAAGTTAAGAAGCCTGTTTTGCTCAGCTTCGACAAATCAGAGTGTTCAGCAGCCAGGAAACTTCCAGGGGAGGGATGTTGCAAACCAGCAGGAGCCCCCGTGCAGGAGGGAAGCTGCTCGCCTGTGCCGGGCTGGCCATGGGAGCAGGGACAATCCACAGGGTGTGTGATAGCAGGAAGAAGGGTTTTGTGATGAGGGTGGTGAAACATTGGGATGGTTTTCCCAGAGAGGTGGTGGATGCCTTGGGAACATTCTTGGAAACATTCAAGATTAAGCTTGGAGCCACTTGTCCCCAGTGCTCCGCCAGTGTGACCTGAGGGGATGGATGGAGCTTGGATCTTTTCATCCAAAGCTATTCCTCAGTTAGCCAGAGCCTTTCCTTACAGACCACTGCACATGCTGCTGTATTGGCTGAAGTAACAAAATAAATACCTAAATACTTCAAGTAATCCATTGCAAATGGCCACTGAGATCTGTGGAAGTGTTCCAGGCCAGGCTGGACAGGGCTTGGAGCAACCTGGAAGCCAAAAGGGATGGGAGGCAAAACCTGGGTGGAAAGAAGATGACATGAATTGAGAGAAAGGGCCACAGCAGAGGAGGGCTCACAAGAGGGGAAGACAATAAAACCCAGGGAGGAAGACAGAGATTAATGAGTGTTTCCCTGATATGATAATTTCTGGACATTCATTAAATTTAATATCCTCATGAGAGGCACTGCAGCTCTGTGACAGAGGGGAGAGGTCCAAGGGGGCTTTTCAGGACCCAGCAGGGCCGGCCCACCCCATGGCACATCTGCCTGAGCTGCTCTGGGATGTATTTTCCAGCTCCAAGCCTGTGTCTGTGCCTCCCCTGCAGCAGCACATCCAGCTGTCACAGCTGGGCGCTGGGGACACGTCCCCGAGGACACGACAGCCTGTTTTGGGAAAGCATCTGTCAGTGAGCCCATGTGTTCGCTGCCACTGCATTGGCACGTGGGGACACCCCTGTGGCACTCACAGCCCTGCTGCCACCAGCTCCAGCTCCATGACCTCCATGGAGATGCCAAATTGCATCTTCTGTGGGTGGCTTGTCAGGCATCAGCCTTCCACGCTGGGTTCGGCCCCAAAATCCCTGTGTTTAACACAGCACAGGAGCCAGCCAGGGTTTAACTCCACCACAGTTGGTGCCAGCACAAGCAAAGCACACGTCGTGGTGGTTTCTCAGGCACTGCTGGAGAGGTAAATCCCTTATTCTCATACTAGACTCAAAGGGAATAGGGTTGTTTTCCTGAGATATTTCAGCCTGGGTCTGTTGTTGCAGACTCAGACTTCACTGAGTGCCTCTTGATGCCATCCAGCCACTCTGCAGCATCTCCACGTGTGCATCCAGGCCCTGCAAGAACCACACTTGAGCTGCAACAGCCTGGCCTTTCCTGCTGTCAAAAAACTACCACAAATCCCATGGGAAAGGGGACTCTCACATACTCTCTCCACAGAAACCACCCGTTCATAGGATCTCAGAATGGTTTGGGTTGGAAAGGACCTTAAAGCTCATCTCATTCCACCCCCCTGCCATGGGCAGGGACACCTCCCACTAGCCCAGGTTGCTCCAAGCCCCGTCCAGCCTGGCCTTGGACACTCCCAGAGCTGGGCACAGCAGTCACAGCTTCTCTGGGCAACCTGTGTATGGCCTCCCCATCCTCACAGGGAAGAATTTCTTCCTAATATCCAATCTAAACCTCTGCTGCTTCACTGAAGCAGATGGATCTGCTCCAGCAACCATCAGCACGCCCTGCTGCGACCCCTCAGCTCGTGACTGCAGCTGCTCCACAGGTCTTGTCCCCGCTCTGAGCCAGCAGTAGCTCCAGAGTCAGGCAGTTCTCCCAGCACTGCAGTCCCTGTCAGCTCCCCACCAAGATTTGTGAGCTGTGCAGAATTCCTTTATTGACATTTAAAGGTCTCGGACAAGGCGGCCCCACACATCTTCCTTAGGGAGGACGGGATTCGCTTACCCAAATCTGCTGCCTTAAAGTTCAGAGTCAAGTGTAAGATATTTTTGCCTTCTCAGCTCTGACAGTCACTGGCTCGGTGACAAGCAGCATGTCCAGGTCCTGTCACAGCCCCTGGGGTTTGTCACAGCCACCAAAACCTTGTGTTCACGGGGCATTGATGCAGGAGGCTTGGGAAGTCATCCAGTCCTTCCTACAAGGAGCTGGACACATGAGGAATGTGCCACATGGTTTGGGCAACCAGCTGAAGTGACCAGGATGCCAACAAAGTGCCCAATATCCTCATCTGGAGCAGGACACAACCAGGAGAGCTCCCAGCTCAAAATGAAGCAAGGAGAGCATGGAGAGGCTGAGAGCCAAGGGAATGGGATTCCATCCCTGGGAAGCCCTTATCCAACCAAGAACCAAGGGACAGAAGGACACGTGGTACTTAAAGCACGAACACAACATGGCAGGACACAGTCCCTCAAGCCCATGTCCAAGGGAAGTACTTGGGAAGGCACAGGGAAAAGCCTGAGGTTCCTGCCTAGCAAAGACAGACTGCAGGCTTTAAGAGGGAAGATAATTTGGGTGAGAGATCGAGTTCACAGCCCAATGGAAAGCCATGGAATATGGATAATGGACTTCAAAAGCCAGATTTCAAAAGTTCAGGAAGCTGGTAGATGGGGTCTCCTGGGAAAATAACCACAAAGAAGGGGAGAGTCTGCAGTTCCTGAGAGAGACTGTATTACACACACAATAGCAGGCTATCCCCATGCAAAGGGAAGGTAGGAAGCATAGCAAGAGGCTGCTGTGGCTGAATCTGGAGCCATCAAAAGACCTGGGAATAAAAAAGGAATCATGAAAAAAAATATGAAAACAAGGGCTGATAATTAGGGATGGGTATAAGAGAATCACAATGGCATAGAGGGATAAAGTCAGCAGCACTGACATGCAAAACAAGTTTCAATTAGCAGGGGACATGAGAGGAGAACAAAAAGGTTCTTGGATTTGTTCAAAGGAAAGGGAAAAGGAATGTTGGGTCTGTCACCAAGCAGGCGAGGAAACCACACGGCAGAGATCTTGGCTGCCCTGTTTGATTGTGTCTGTACAAAGGGAGGTGTGTGGTGAGCAGACAGCTCCAAAATGCACATTAACAGGGATGGCTTTCCCTGGGGCAGGGAGGGGAGAGGGGTTAAAAAAAATTAAGCTGGCAGAGCTGGAGGAAGGTCTCCAGGGAGTGATGAAAAATCGGGCAGAATCATCACCGAGCCACCAGCACTGCTGCTTTTTGGGAGCTGGTGGAGGCCAACAGCAAGGGCAAGAAATCTTCATATCTTTAAGGAAAAAAAACCAAGAGCTGTAGGCAATGAGCTCGGCTTCAATCACCGGGAAGATACTAAAACAACCGATGAAACTATCATAGCTTGTAAGGCCTGGGAATTTAATAAAGTAAGGGGAAAAAAACCCCCACCTCCACCACCAACACGAGTTTGTCAAGAACAGATCATGTCAAACCAACCTAATTTCTGCCTTGACAGGATAACTAGACTTGGTGGATAAGAGGAAAGCTGTAGACATGATATACCTTGACTTTAATAAGGCTTCTGATGCCGGTCCCACGTGGCACCTCGGAGGAAAGTGAGGAAGCTCGGTGTGGATGTAATCGCTGAGGCTGGGGCCAGAGGGGAGGAGGGAGAACAGCCTGTTGACAAAGCACTCTCAAAGAGCTCTTATCTATTATTTACAACCATGCCAGGAGGGCAACCTACAGCAGGATTCCTCCAGGGTCTGTCCCGAGCCCTGCTCCCTCCAACATTTGCATTTAACTGTTTGCATCAGGGAACCAGGGGCAGGTTGATTAAAATTCCTACATGATGCCCAGCCAGGAGGAGAGGGGCTGGGAGGGCTCCGAGGGTAGGACCAGAATCTCAAATCTCCTCTGGAAGGGAGCATTAGGAAATCCAAGAGGGACAAGTGTGATGTGATACATTTAGGGAAGAAAAATCAAACAAGTGTAGAAAGGAGAAGAAAATACTCCAGGACCATGGTGTTAGAGCAACCCAAGAACTACAGGGACATCAACCAGGCTACAAAAGGTGGCAAATCTCAATGTGAGCGTTGTAAAAAGGACAAAGGGAGTCGTTTTGTTCCACTTGGTTTAATGCAAGGGCTTGGCTGCAGGACTTCAGCCCGACCTGGACACCAGGCTTTCAGAAAGCTCAAGGTTGAGTCGCTGCAACTAAAATCGTTCTCACCTACCCCCTGACCTGTGCTGATGGGTCATCTTCCTTCCCAGCCCTGAACCCTGCAGCTGGAGGTTCCCTTTCTGCTCAGATCAATTGAAGTGCGTTTGCCACAGTGCAAGACACACATCTCTGATCGATGCCCCACGATTGATTGCACGTCCCAGCCACGGGCGAGCAGGGGAGAATCCATGGAATAGCAATGAAAGGGGGAAGAGATGCAGGCAACTCCAGAGAAAGATGAAGGATGCTGGGGTTTGCTTTGTCACGGAAAGAGAAGGTTGAGTAAGAATTGACAACCCCCTTCTCTTCCATAAATATCATATGCATGAGGCGAATAATTATTTGCCACATCCCTTCAAAGAGGCAGAACAAAACAGCCTAATTTGAAGCAGAGAAGAATTTTTTGAGAACTTGGAATAACTTTAAGGCTCGTGAAACCCTTGCAGAAGGGCTCCATCGCCTTCACCTATGAAGGAGGTCCCACGTGTGCCCAACTTCACTGCAGGGTGACGTGAGCTGGGATCCCACCCAGCCCTAATATTCCTATAAGGTCGTTCATCCACAGGCTCTGACATTGCAACCTCTCAGGCTCCATGAACGTGTTGCAGCAGCATAAACTGGACCAGGGACTGTTCCCTCCCACAAGTCATCTCTGTGACATCCTTGAGATCCATCTCCGAGCTCCTGCTCACCAGTGGGAGCAGGGGCTCTGCTGTCCCAGACTGTGTGACCCCACAAATCACAGCAAGCCACACTCAGCACTTTTATTCTTTATTGTTACAGCTCAGACAGCTCCATTATTTATCCAGATTACTTATTCATGTTCCATTTCCAGGGACAACCCACTCCACTGGAGAGAGAGATCGTCGTCCCTCCATCCCCAGCTCTTGTCCCACTTTCTGTGGTGTTTGGACACAGTGCTACCACTCACTGCTCCTGTAATAACGTTGGCTTTAACCAGAGAATCATCTCATCCATCCCAGCCCATCACAGGTTCTCTCTCACACCACTCCAGGGTTCTGACGAGGCGAGGATTGAGAAAGCTCAGCCCAAAATGACAGCTCAGCCTCACACGGTGACTGACAGGAGCGCTGAACGTTTCCCGAGGCAACTCAATCAGACCAGGTTTCCTGGCCGTGGTTAAAAGTTAAACCAATTCAGACAAATATCACTCCAACCCAGAGGGACAGCGAGGGCTGGTCATTAAGAGCAGGGTGGCTGCTGGCTTGGATTAAATAGAGCTGTCCAATGTATTTCCACCCTCATTTCAGGGCTGCACCTCAGAGGGCAGATGGGCCTTTATTCTTTTTGCAAAGATTTGAAGGCTGAAAGGTTATCGTGGTGGGTAAGTACCTGTCTCCAAGCTTAGATCACACCATTTACCCCCAGGTCAGACCCCTGGGCATAACTCTACCTCCCAGACAGGCCCCTTCACCCAAGCTGAGTGGAACTGGTGGCTCCCAGACCCATTCAGCCGCTGTGAAACACATTCTCCTTCTCCTGCAGGGCTCAGTTCCCCTGTCTGTAGTGCTGACATTAAATTTGCACCCCTAGTGAGAAAGCATTTAGAAAAGGAAAAGTATTTCTAAGGGGAAAACACATCATTGCCAGAACTTGTGATGCTCCTCTGCCAAGTCCCATGTGGATCCTGCACCTCCAGGTTTCATCAGCTCAAACCCACATCTCCAACATCTGTCCTCTCCATCACATCTCCCTGTGGCACACACAACTTCCCCAGGAAAACACTGAGGGGAAAGGAATAAATCCCCCTCAGAACAAGTGACTGAATTCCCCAACAAGATGCTTTGACTCGTGTGAAATCGAGGGAGGTTTCTCCCAGGAGCGATTACAGTCGGAGCAGCCGCCTAACGAGGCTGCAGACAGCACTCCAGACACACATTCCTGACTGCCAGACAGAGCTCTGTGAGGGCTGCACCCCCTTGCAACGGGTGCTGAGCACCTCTGAGATGAGCAGCAGAGCTGAGGTTGCTGCTGGCGTCAGAAAATGCTGAATAGAATCAGAGAATGAACGGGTTGGAAGGGATGTTAAGGCTCATCGTGTTCTACCCCCCTGCCATGGGCACCTTCCACTAGCCCAGGTTGTTCCAAGCCCTGTCCAACCTGGCCTTGGACACTTCCAGGGATCCAGGGGCAGCCACAGTTTCTCTGGGCAACCTGTGCCAGGGCCTCCCCACCCTCACAGCCAGGAATTCCTTCCCAATATCCCATCTAACCCTGCCCTGTGTCCATGAAAAGCCATTCCCCCTTGTCCTGTCCCTGCAGGTCCTTGTCCCAAGTCCCTCTCCAACTCTTCTGGAGCCCCTTTAGGCAGTGGAAGGGGCTCTCAGATCTCTCTGGACCTTTCTCTTCCCCAGGTGAACCCCCCCAGCTCTCCCAACCTGGCTCCAGAGCAGAGGGGCTCCAGCCCTTGGAGCATCTCCGTGGCTGAGCCAGAATCACTCTCAACTCGGAGTATCAGGTGCAGTGATTTTTAGTGAGCTCTGCTCAGTATTTCACCACCCTTACTGAAAAATCCAGGGCAAAAACGTGAATTCCACCTGACCCTGTGTGATCATCTCTCCTCTCTGGCTTAATCCTGGTCATCCTCCCAGCCACGGCCCACGATCATCACTGACCTCCCACCATCACAGCACCACCACCACCTCCATCTCACCACCTGCAAGCAGACATGTATTTCCAGGTCACTTTGTAGAGAGCTACAAGTGTGAAGTCCTAAGAAACAACATTCTGAGTGCATAAATACTCCCAGCTCCAACTTCCAGCCTCTCCTCCGAGTCGTCCTTTGAGGTGCAGAGTGGCGGCGGCGGCTGAGAGATGCTCTAATCAGTGCATCTAATTTCAAACGGTGTAAGGACCATGTTATGCCTTGGGATAAATGTGAAGGGCTTCCATTGAAGTGAAAGAGAGGTAGGCACTTCAGAAGCTGGAATTTGGCCTCAAAAAATAAAAAAAAGAAGCCACTAAAACTAAAATATTAGAGTGCATTTAAAAACATAATGAGGCAGATTAGCAATCAAACCGAGTGCCTTGCTGGGGGACTGATAAGTGGGGAGGATTCCAGAGGCACACACCACTACTAAAAGGCAGCCAAAAAAGCCTTGTTTAGAGTAAAAGCAACTTTTGATCCAAGATCCAGCGTGGAAATTCATTTTTTCTCATGCATTTTCCATGAGAGAACAAGCCCAATCAGCCTTGTTTTAAGCAGCAATGCTGAAGCTCCCACCTGGAGTGTGCTGCACTGGGAGGGCTGGGAAATTGCCCGGTGACTCAGTGGCCTCCTCCCTCTCAGAGATATTCAGAGCACTTTTGACTCAGTCAGGGAATCATTTGACCCGACCTGATCCCGACTTTCTGAGCTACGAAGTGGAGGAGCTGCAAAAGTCTTCCTCCTTCACTAATCCTCCTGGAATCAGGTCCTGGAGTTTATTTGCTCATTAAAACATCCATGTAGGAGACACTTTGTAGCTCAGCACTGTCCTAAAAAGTGGAGTAACCATGGGGAGGGGTCAGCCTTGGGGATGGGCTGTGGGGAAGGGTGGGGAGGATGGGGAATCTTCTCCCCTCCAAGATTCCCTCAGTGATTCTCAAGACACAAACAACTACAGAGACGTGCTGAGCTGCAGAGCCTGGAGCACTTGTTGCTACAGCTCCAAACCTTTCCCTGCCTTCAGAGCAAGGGATCAATACAGGTTTTGACACCCATCAAGCTTCCATGTGCCTACAGGCTGGCGAGGGGTGAGTCAGGGCCACCTCCACTGAGACCTGCTTCTGTCTCGCTGTCTCCTCAGTTCCTGCTTTTGCAGAAATCCTCCTGCACAGGAGAGCTTGGCAGGTTCAGTGCCCTGAGACTGCTCTGCTGAGCTTATTCCCAACCAGATACAAGAGCTGGATTTTGTCTGGTTTAGGTTTAGGAAGGCATCTCTCATGCTGGATCTTGGAAGCTTGTATGGTAACCATATAATAAAGGAAGGGCAGATGGCTCATGGTCAACCCAGATTTCAGCTGTATCAGTCCAAAACATGGCTCAGGTCTATTAAATCTCTAAAGTGTTTGTACAACTCACGAGACACCTCCCTCATCCCACCAAACCCCTTTAGGGTGTCAAAACCAGCATATGATCAGTACCAGGAGGTGCTCCCTGGGACAGGGCTGGGGCTCCGTGCTCCAAGGAAATGAGGTGGGAAGTGTTTCTTCCATGGGACCTGGGGCCCCACTCATGAAGGGGAGATGAATAACCTTCATGCCCTTGTGGGTCCCTCAGCTCAGGATATTCTATGATAATCAGGATCCCTGTGGCATCTTCCCAGCACAGTCCGAGGGGCTTTTCCAGGCTGATCCCTCCCAGCACATCCCATACATTCATGGGGTGCTCAGCTCCCTCAAAACATGGGGTGTCCAAGCCTTGTCACTTCAGCTGGGGTCAGGGAGACTGAAAATATAAGTGTATAATCCTTTCACAAGTTAATTAAAGCACCCATCCATCCTTCAATCAAACCATTAGCCATGGGTTTTTACAATTAATTATTTGGAACCAAATCAAACAAACAAACAGACACAGAAAGAAGAGAGAAAGCAAAGCAGAGACAGGGCACTCCTGCAGCAGGGAGGCTCATCCATGTCTCCCAAAGCAAGATAGGAACCTCTTTTAGCCAGTCAAGGGTGTGCTGGAGGTGGGGACCCAGTTCGAGTTCGGGTGTTATCTCAAACTCCTTCTGTGACCTTGGGAAAACCTCCTTGTCTCTGTTTGCTGCACTGCCAACCCCTCATGCCACGACCCACTGCTGTGCCGTGCCCTGCACACCCTCCTTTGCCCTTGGCAGAGCCCTGGAGGGCGAATAAACTACAAATAAATGATTTACAAACCACGAGAGCTCTTT
The DNA here is from genome assembly GCF_003984885.1 of Neopelma chrysocephalum. Classification (NCBI taxonomy): domain Eukaryota; kingdom Metazoa; phylum Chordata; class Aves; order Passeriformes; family Pipridae; genus Neopelma; species Neopelma chrysocephalum. The sequence continues at coordinate 4,839,266 of NW_020897800.1, forward strand.
GCTGAGGCACTCTGGGTGGGCAGGAAAAAGCACTCCCAGCCCTGATTTGACCCCAGCCTGAGGGCTCATGGAACATCTGCAGGACCTCAAACAACCTGAGAACACACAGGAGGAGCCTTTCCACCTGCATGGACACCTGGGAAGGGCTCCTGAATATTGCAAGGAGGGCAAGCAGCTCTCCTCCCACTCCAGTGGAGGCTGTGTCCCAGCTGAAGCTCTCTGCCCTAGTTTATCTCCTCTTTTCCATGATCTCTCTCCTTTCTCAAAGCTTCATTTCAGCGCAGGTATGCGAGGGGAGAAGGGGAGGTGGGGAACAGGGAACCATCCTTCCTTTTCTCTTCTGTTTTCTCCTGCATCTCCTTCCCTCTCATTTGCTGTCACGCCCTCGCTCCGTCTCTCATCCCCAACCTCCCTCTCCTCCGTGCCCTCCCTACTCCCCATCAAGACAAGGTTTAATGTCTTTCCATCTCTTCCTGGGTAAATTGCAGCGAGTGTGCCGGCTGCTCGGGTGGAACACGCTGTTTTATACGCGCCATAAAAGGAGAGAACTCTGTAAACAATATTATTTTTAATAAAATCCCAGTCTTTGGCAGGCCAGCTGCTTTTGTGTCTGTCTTAATTTAATCAGACGATCAGCTCTCTCAAGCAGCAAGAGGGAATGAAAAGCATTAGCAAGGAATCAAGGAACTGGTGAGGAAGAGACATGATTTCCATCAAGTGCTTTCTGGCCCAGTGTGTTGCTATGTGAGCAGGACCAAGTTTTCAGGAAACAGATTCCCAAAACAACTTTGTCAAGGTGCAGGAAGGACGTGAACGCGTCTGGGCGTGACACTCACTCTGCAGTGCTTGAATAAAGCCAGGCTAAAGATATTTTCAGTCAGAGCAGATCCCTGACACTCTCAGGTACCTGGTGGGATTTTGGAGTGTCCTGCACAGGGCCACAAGTTGGACTCCGTGATCCTGATGGGTCCCTTCCAACTCAGCACAATCTGTGGTTCTGTGACTGTGGCTCTCCCTGGGCACGGGCAGGGCCTCTGGAATACTCCACGCTCCCCAAAATGGGAATTCTGCCCGGTTTGGTGTCCCTCCAATGCTTGTACCTAAGTACAGCCCCCTAAAAACCAGCATCCCCCAGCTCCCTGGCCATGGCCAAACCCCAACCCAGCCCCATTTGACATGACTGACACATCTTGACTCTTGACATGTCTTGACTCTTTGGCATGTTTTGACTCAAAACCAAACCAAACCAATGACAGTATTGAGGAAGATACGTTAAATTCTGCAAATATATCCCTAAAAATCCGGTCAAGGCTGGATCCAAGCTGGATCCAGGGGAAGAGCCTTCTCCAAGGAGGTGTGGGGAGGAGATGATGCTGGCAGCTGGAGCGAGGGGAGAGGGAGGGCAGCCCCGAGCACCTCTCAACTGGCAGCATCATGAGCAGCAGCTGAGTTTGAAAGGTGTCACTTCCAGACAGCCAAAACCTGGCAGAAGCAGCTGATTTTGTGACACTTCTGTTCTTCAAGACCAAGCAACAGCCAGGGAGCATCTGCCGTGCGCAGACAGATCCCTGCCCTGCTCAAAGGCTCCAAGAGGCCACAGTGCCAGCAGGCTCAACGCTTGGCCGTGATGTCCTGAGCCTGAACATCCCAGATGTGATCCCTGCCTCCTTCTCCTATTTCTTTGGGAGTTTTTTGGCAGTTAGACCAGGGCAAAGAGCAGGACTCCTCAGGTTTGGGAGCGACCAAAGGTTCCCCTGCTCCGCTCAAAGCCACGAATCCTCCAAAACACTAATCCTCAAAAATCTGGAATAATAAGCGCTAATTACACAAAGACACAAAGTAAACAAATTAATTGATATTTACTTGTTTACCCAGTCACCAAAAAAAATGTTAATGACTTTCACATGTATTTTTAAGACATTAAAGTGTGCTAAGGCGCAGCCATAAATATCCCCAGCAAAGCAAATATGGTGCTCGGCACTGCAAAGGAATTAAAATTAGTGCTTAATTACGAGAAACCGCTCGAAGTTCTTTTGCTACCATTAATCACTTTCAATTACGAATGTAATTATAAGTCATCTTTTCTCTTTGGGTGGTCGCTGCTGGGACCCGAAGCGGTGACCCTCCGCTCCAGAAGAGAACACCCCGCTTTGCTCACCAAATGACAACTCCTCGCTGACTGTGCTGATGGGATCCATCAATTAGTGCCTTTCCCAAGCTCCTGAGTGCTGAGGGCATGCAAATAAGGAGAGGGTGAGGAGGAAGATTGAGTTACTTCATCCCCTCGCTCGCACTGATTTGTGCATTACCCACCCGTGGCAGCGCCAGAGCAGAATCAGGGCTACCGAGATGGAGAAGCTGATGTGAAAAATAGCCCGTCCTCAAATCATTAAAGGACGAGATGATAATGTTATCTCTTGCTACGAGGCAAATCAAAGCCTTGAGAGTTCCTTCCCTGCGACAGGAACCGCTGCAGTGGGGACACAGGGCAGCCCAGTCCTTGCAGGCAGAAGAGGAGCGTGTTAGAGGGCACAGACAAAAACGGGTCCTCTTGGCCCTGCTCTCCCTCTGCCCCTGGGTCAACATCACCTCCTGGCATTTTAAGACGGAGTGTGCTCACTGCAGAGGGAATTTGCAGCTATGGATCAGTCCTCAGGGGGATCTGCATTGGGAGTCTGCGAAACGTAATTAAGAGAAGCAAATTTATTAGCCACAAGCTCTGATTTCTTTTTTTTTTTTTTTTTATGAGGGAGGTGGCACTTTTCTTCTGGGTGATTTGCAAATCGGAAAAAAAAAAAGGCTGGAAACTCCCACTCTGCTCAGTGCTCAGCTTCCATCATTGCTTCAGACTCCTTGAGTGGAGCTGGGGATGTGGAAATGAAGCCCTGGTTGCAGGCAGTCAGAGAAACGAATCCATGAATCAAGGCAGCTGCTGGCAGAGCATCCCCAACCTGGGACAGCCCTGACACCCCCACACTGCTGCTGCCTCGACTGGCCCCCAAACCCCCCCAGCCTCCCAGCCTGCTCCTGGCACTGCACAGCACCAAAGAGGACCAAAACACAGAAGACAACGTGGAAAATCAAATGGAAACGTTCCCTTTTGGTTCCCTTGGTACTTCTGCACAGGGAATGTGATTAGACCGCCCTTATCTTGGTGGGAACAGTTGTTAGCAATAATGAAATCATCCAGTCCTTTTCTTTTTGAAATCCAGCCACATCCTTTGGCTCCAGGAAACAGGGGCAGTGACATGTGCTGTTTTCATAAAAAGCCACAAGACAACACATTTCATTGCAGTAAATTCCCTTCCCTCAAGTGAAGAGCGAAGGAGAGAGGTTTCAAGGACGAGGAAAGTTCCAGCCAAAAGAAGAGGCTGAGCTGAACTTCTGCCCATGTGACACTTCACAATCTGAAGGGGGTTGGCTGATGACAACCCTTGTTGCTTTCATCTCTCTCCTTCTGTCTCAGCTCCTGCAAGGAGAACAGGAATCATCCGTTGAATTTCCACGCTGACGTGACATCCAGCACGAGGACTCTGCAGGGAAAGCCCAGCCTCTGGAGGATGGACACTTCTCTCCACGTGTCAGCCAAGAGTCCAAGAAGGACTCGGGCCAAAACCTCCACGTGTTTCCCCCAAGAGCGACTCGTGACCAGCTTGGAGCTGGGAATGCGGTTGTTAGGTTGGAAATCCAGCCAAACTGGAGGCAGCTCTGCAGAGGAAATCAAACTGACCCCTCAGCTCAAGGGACCTGTGATTCTTACATGAAGAATGTAAGTGTAATTAAATCATATCCCCTGTGTGACAGAACTGAGATTGAACTCCACCAAGAGGGTTCTTCTTGCTGTCACACAGTATATCCAGGCACTGCCCATCCTGGATCAAAAAAAAACAAACCCAGGAGTAAGGATTTGAGAGAACTTGTACCTGCAAAATTGGGTTGTTGCAACTTTTAGTTGTTGGGGTGCCCAGACAAGTTCTGTGGTCACAGTTTGTCCCTAAATCCTCTCTGCTTCCCAAAGCTGCTGTTGGTAGTGCCACAAACCTCTACTCATTCCCTAGAATTCCCTGACAGGAGGCTGGAGCCAGATCAGGGGGTCGGGCTCTGCTCCCAGGGAACAAGTGACAGGACAAGGGGAAACGGTCTCAAGTTGTGCCAGGGAAGGTTCAGGTTGGATTTTGGGAAAATTTCTTCCTGGAAAGGGGCTGCCCAGGGCAGTGGTGGGGTCCCCATCCCTGGAAGAGTTCAATGAACGTGTGGATGTGGCACTTGGGGACGTGGTTAGTGCCAAACACGAGGGTGGTGCTGGGCTGGCAGTTGGACTCGATGATCTGAAAGGTGTTTTCCAACCTTCCCAATCCCGTGACTCTGTGATCCTCACCTCATCCTCCCTGGGCTCTTCCACCACGTGGGTTCAGGTTTAGATCAAGACCCAAATTCCCTGCTGGCTCTTCCCCTCAGCCAAAGGTCAGCCCAGAGGATGACAGAGGAACGTGTTGCCACCCGGGTGGACGACACACACGGCGACTTAGCCCCTGAATTAAGCAGGCCCCATCCTGGGCTGCCTCCTAATTAGCAGGCAGGATTTTGCATCCTCCAGTCCTTGGCTGAGTCCCCCCTTCCCTCTGCTCCTCGCCTGTTCTGTTCACTGAGCTAATTGCCGAGCTCCTGCACCCTGGGTGTCTGCTGCTGGTGGAGAAGATTAGTATTTTTACAGAGGGGGAAAAGGGAAAAAAAAAAAAAAGATTAAAAAAAAGATTGTGTTTTTTAAAGCAGATGAAAGGAGAGCCCAAGGAGATGTGCATTTGACTCTCAAACACGCTCCTTCAAGTCTCCCTCAGCAGTACTTAAAGGCGTTTCCAAAGCAAGACTTTATGAATGCTAAATGAACCCGGTGCCTTGTTCCTCTGCCACCAGAAAGGGGGAAAAAAAAACTTATCTTTTATATACAATATTTCCTTTCTGGCTGACACCGTGCATCATGCATTGCTACTACCAGCCCCACTTCAGACACCAAGGCTGACCTCCACAGTGTCACAGGGACACTGCTGGTTCCCAGGGCTGGAGCTGGGCAGGGGTCAAGGAGTGCTGATGGATCCAAGCAGCCATGAAAGGTTTCACCTGCTGGAAAGGGCGAGGTGAGAACACCACCAGTGTGGAAATGCTGGAAGTCTTGCTTTCCATGATCTTGGATGACCCGGCCAAACCTGGGGTGTTGGTGGATGTGTCACCCTCCAGAGAGCTTTCTTGGGATGCAGCTTGGTCAAGAGGGATGGAGGATTCATGAACCAAGAGGGAAACAGCAGCAGCCCAGCAAGCCACGAGGACACAGGAGAAAACGCCCCCCTGACCATCCAGCCCTGCAAACCATCTGCAGCATCACCTCTGCCTCACCACGGGATGCTGGGGGGGTCCTCGTGTGGGTGTCCAGCTCCCAAAGTCTCCCTCATTTCATAAAGGACGAGCACTAACCACATCAATGCATCTAAACACCTTTGGCCACCTGGGTCATCAAGTCAAGGCCACTCAACACTCCTCCAAATGGAGCCAACAGCCCAATCCAGTGCCAAGATTGATCCCACCACCCTCCCTGTGAGTCCTCCCTGGGCATTTCCAGCAGAACCACCTTCCCCTACCTGTGAAATGGGAAAGAAGTGCCTTTAGCTTCACACAAAAGACTCTGAGGAGATGCTGGTCCACACTCTCGGGAAAACACCCACCCAAAGGAAGTCTTGGGATATTTAATTAGCTCCAGTCTGTGCTGTTTGAGCTTGTTAGGTGCCATATAATTGCTAAATATTATTATTATCTCTGCAGGTACAGCAGTTTGTTAGGATAATGATAGTGATTGACATTTCCCTGGCATCTTTCATCCCAACCAGTTCCCATATCACTCTATTATAAAACACTGTTCTGCCTTGATTCTCCATATGTCTCCAAACTGTCAACAGGATCACAACCAGCTCCATGTTGCCAAAAGAAATTAAGGCAAAGCGGCTCATGGAAGTTCACAGGATATATAAGAAGCTGAGCAAGTTCAGCTTCAGGCTCGAGAACACGAGTTGCACAGGTATAGATGGTATAGACAGAGATATATGGGCTCTACTTCCACATCAACACGGAGCAAAGCTGCAAGATGTTGTCCTGGAAGCCACCACAGCACCCAAAACCCTCCCTAGTCCATCCCCATCCCCTTTTCCTGGCAAGCAACAGTGGGTACCACAACCCAACCACCACTATGAAAAATATATCCCCGGGACAGCAAAGCAGAGGGGCCACCAAGTGATTAATTGGAGACTATCAGTTTGGGATAGGTCTCTAAATTCTCATTAAGTCAGGTGCTGAGGCATCGCACATTAATCCAGAACATTTCCCCTTCGGCCCAAACAAATAAATAACTCGTGTATAATTCAGGGAGAACTGGGTGGAGCCATCTCTCCCCCTCTCTCTGTCGCCTTCCAACTACCCAGTGAATAAAACATCGCCCACAAATCTATTAGGCTAATTTTAAATCCTGACAATTTAGCAGCACTTCAGCAAGATAAGAGCCATTTATTAAAAGCCACAGTTCATTAAGCCAAATGCTGCTGGCGTATTTACTCAGAGAAACGGGGCTGGGCTCGGCTCTCACCCAGACCAGAAGTCCCCAGAGGAGCAGGAGTGATCCTATTTCACCCAAAAAGAAAGGTCAGCATGAACTTTCATCCATCCTGAGCCCACGGGGGGCTGCGTGTGCTGCCCACGGCAGGGGCTGGGTGTCGGTGCTGCCTCCTCCCCTCCTGGATGAACACGGAGCAAGAGTCACAGGATGAGCTGCAGGTTTGTCACCCAGGGCTGTGACAAGTCTCCAGGAGCTCTGTCAGAGAAGCAGCTCACACAGCACCATGTCTTACACCACCCCACTGTGGAACCATTCCCAAGAGGATCAACACCCCAACCCGGATCAGACACCGCGTTGGAACCGCTCCTGTTAATGGCAGGCACAGACTGACTTTGGAGAGGGATGGTTGCTCCCAACCACAAGCCAGGAGAGGGCTATTGAAGAGGAGCTGCTGCTTGCCAAAGGTACCAGATCACATCCAGAGCTTTCATTCCTCCCAGCTGCCTCCTGACATCGCTGCTGATCCCCCACGCTGTGCCAGGGCATCGGCTCCCAGGGGCTGTGACGACGACAGAGGGAGCTTTGGGATGCAGGGAAAGCGCTGGAGGGTTCCTGCTTCCCCTGGAAGAGGAGATGGACTCGCTGCTGTGAGCAGCCCTGCCCTCTGGGAGCTGGGATTTTTGTTAACCTTCAAGAGGAATGAGTTTGACTCTCCACCCAAACCAAGACACAACAACCACAACCTGTAAAACCCCGTGTGAGCCCACCTTACACCACCCAAATTTGCCCTGTGAAGACGTGCCCGAGCACAGCCTGGCAGAGCAGACAAGGCTTTGCCGAGCTCCGTGCCAGCGTCGAGGAGCTTATTCCACTCAGGAGCCACGTGCCACACGGAACTAGATGATTTTTAGGCTCCCTTCCAAGCCAAACCATTGCAGGATTCTCTGATTTTACGGTTCCCAGCAGCGCAGGGGTCTCTGCAGGTGAGGAGGGGTGACGAGGCGCTCGGCGGCACCCGAGGGATGCAGCCGGGAGGGAGGGAGCTGCGCCAGCATCGCTGCGAGGAGCCGGCAGCAGAGGGCAGTGAAGAAATCCCATCTGGCAGAGTTTGTGAGTGTAATTCATTCCAGCGGGAGATATCCAAGAGACTTTATCAAGTGCAATTGTCCCACTGCGCCTTTCACCTGCACACACTTGCAAGACAGTCTGGAGTGACTACAGAGTATCCCTTTACAGTCAGAACTGAAAGCAGCATTATAAAGGTGAATTAACATTTAAAAAGAATGTAAAAAACCCAGAACTGTTCTAATGATGATTAATGGGAAGCTATAAGGGAGGCCGTGACCTCCTAGTGTCATTAAATGGATTGGCAGGTTTCTGAGCATTAATTATAAATAGCCACAGGAGTTTGAGTGCTTAGCAGAACGATGATAAATCCATGACACAGGCACAGGGACAAGGAGCCAGGAGTGTGGGGGAACACATGCCTGTGTGTGCATGCACATGGCTGGGCGTGCAAGGGAACATGGCTGTTCACGTGTGTCACGCACAGGACAGAGGCAAAAAGCCAAAAAAAATGGTGGCAACGAGTTCATTTGAAGATACTGCTTTGTCTGGGTGGATAGAGAAATGGGCAAATGATAAATTAGGCACTGCCACTCAATCACATTTTCTAAATGTTTTATATCCCAAAAGCTATAAAAGCAATATTCTTTCTGGCCTTATTGGAGCCATTTCTGGAAGGCAATCACATCTGCTCCCTCGGGGATTTGAGCTGAATTGTGCCTTCGGTTTTTTTTCCTTGCCTTTTTTTCCCCCCCTCCCCTTTCTATTTACTCTCTAGCCTGTTACCAAAGCAGGGTCAGAGCTTGCATACAAATAGGGAGGAGGAGTGAAAAACAAACAGCCCTGAACCACTGATGAACAGACCAAAAGTGGCTGCAAACTTCTCCTGGCAAAGCCACAGCTGCAATAATCAGGGGCCACATGGATTTTGGCAGCTCCTACGTTAATATTTCCTTTGCTTTAACGTGCATTATTCCACCATTGCAATGATATTATGGAGATCTGCATCCCAAGGCACTGCTGTGCTGAGCCACCCAGCCTGCCTGGGATTTGCAGTGTTGTACCAAGGGTATCGCTATTTCAAGAGCTCTTGGAGAGATGCTCAGGGATTAAAGCCCAAATCCCTCTCTGCATCTCACAGGGGCCCAGAGGCACAGCCACACAGGGGAGGGGTGTTTGCTCCCCAAGGCAGGAGGTGGGTTTTCCAGGGAGTTTGTTGGAAAGGCAGGATCAGCAAAGTGTCAGAGCCCTGGGATGGAGGGTCTGAATAAACATGGGATGAATGGAGCGAGGACCTGAGGCTCGTTAATGAGCTCTCCCAATGAACCACATCGGCTGTGGAGGGGGAAGGCTCCTCTCCTGCCAATGACAGGAACAAAAGCTCTGGCTGAGATGCCAGAGGGGCAGTCCCATTCCTGGGCATCCAGACACATCCCCCCCTTAGAATTCAGAAGGGAGGCTGGAGGCTCCCAGACCTGGCACAGCTCTGCACCAGCAGCCACATCCCACCACCCAGCTGAGACAGCAGCCCCAGAATCCAGCCACTGGGCAATTCCATTGGGATTGGGATCCCCGTTTCCTCCAGCACTTCTCCTCCCCACTGCTGTGGGTAGAAACCCACTGAGTGGGTTTCTGCTCACTCTATGTGGAAGCAAAAGCAAAAGCCAAAATCCCTTGCATGGAAATTAAAAATATTCCTGTTTAGATTTAAGTCTCATTACCTTGCTGGGCTCTCCTGCATTATTTCAACTGATTGGAAAATGGTGGCAAAGGAACAAGTTCTCCATACAATTTTCTCCCGATCCTATTAGTTGCAATACAATTACAGTGAATACATCAATTCTTCGTCCCAGCAGCTCCTGGAAAGAGCCACCTATTAAAAGCTGGCTTATTAATGGAATTGTACATCCAGGATTAATCGGGCCGCGTTGGCCATTTCCATTTCTCACTCCACAAGTGCTTTTGTTTGCTTAATAGGCTGAAGTAACTTGAGAATGACACAACTTAGAGCTTCCCCCATTTGCTGTGCGTATCGCCAGCAAATTTAATATCCCTGCCCTCGCCGGCATTGCTCCGTGATAAAACCCGGCACAAGCTGCCAAGGAAATCCACCCCACAGGGTGGGCAGGGAGACAAGGGGCTCTCTGCCTTTGGCAGAGCGAGCGAGGGGAGATCCCTCATTGATCCAAGGCTTTAAACCCAAGGGGAAATGGCAACACCAAAAAATCCTGCCGGAGCCAGCTGGCTGAAAGCCAGGCCACCACTGGAATATCATCCCACGGGCACTTTGAAAGCTTCCTGGTGCCCCAAAGAGCATCACCCCCCAGCCCACTTGTTGCAGGGGGTCCCCTCCAGCCTTCCCCACTCCTGGGAAGCCCCAACCAATCCTAAACCCACTCTCCAGCAGCTGGAAGCAGGGACACTGTTTCCTGGTGCAGATATTCCTGTGGCAGCGGAGTCAATGCATGTTGAAGCATGGTAATATAGTATGACTTTCCCCTTTAATGGAATTTTTCTAGCCCACTAGGAAAAAAAAGGCTCCATTAGCCAGACTACAAAGGCTCCTACTTATTAGTATTTTAGAACAGCGGCAAAAACATTTCTTGAATCTAATTATTGCTGACAAATATGAAAATTGAAATCAAAGTTAAATTTTCAGCTACAGTGCCTCATTCGGCAGCGGCTCCCAACGATTGCATCAACACATTTATTCTGCTGAGCAGGCTCTGAGATTGGGCCCCCCCTTTCCCCTCCAGCCCACCCCTCCATCTTCAGAGGCATTAACTCTGACATATTCATCTCAACAGCCGGGGCCACGGAACCAACTTCATGTTTACCAGTTGTACGCAGCCGAGGGATCGGAGCGAGGCTTCCAGGGCTGGAGGAGCAGGGAATGGAGCTTGCTGCTCGAGGAAGAAGGGAACAGAGCTTGCTGCTTTTTGTTTTTCCCCTTATTTTCTTAATTTACTGTCATTTATTTCCAACTTCGCTCTCTCCAATCCCCTCCCGACCCGCTCTCCAAAAAAAAGGGTGATCTTAAATTCCGCAAGGCAGAGGATGTGGAAGGGAGGGGAGAATGGAGAGAGGGGGGAAATAAAGGGGGGAAAAAAAAAAGCCTTGTCAACATATTTCCTTTCTCCTGCCTCCCCCCCAACATACTGTAAAAATCAATCCCCTTTGTCATTTTGCTCTGCTTGTGTGAATGTTTAATGGCTGTCGAGGGAGATAATGATTGCTGCTAGGAAATTCATTTCAGATTTGCTATTTATAAAGTACTTGGTGCTCAGGTGGGAAATTAACATAAGGAAGGGGGAAAGGGACCGAACCAGGGAAAAAAAAGGCAGCAGGAGAGGAGGGATGAGCTGCTGCAGGGCTGGTTGGAAGGGGTTGGAGCCCGAAGAGGATCTGCAGCTCATCCCATTTCTTCTGAGACAGAGGGAAAAGGCTTGGAAGGAGCAGGAATAGCCACACTGGGTGTACACAGGTGCTGCCAAGCACCGCCAGCCCCTTCCCAGGATCCACTCATGGATGAAGGACACAGAGCCAGGGTTATCCCCCAGGTCCCTGGTGGATTTTGAAGGCAGCAATGCCCCCTCCCCACCATCATCCACCACAAAACCCGACACCAATCCCACTGCCAATGATTGCACCCCGACTCCCTCTCCAGCCCCTCACCCCTCTGGATTCACCCCAAACCTCCTCCGAGTCCCTGCTCCCTGCAAAGCCCCTCAACCTGTTGCCACGTGTTGGATTTTTGACTCCCGAGGGAATTCCCATCTGCGGCGCAGCCGGATCCCGCGGAACGCACGCTGCCATTGAGTTGCTAATTCCTTGTCTCAGAAGTTGCTTTTCACTTTCTGATTTTTCAATAATAGGCTTGGTATGAATCCCTTAAGCTCCCGAAATAAGCTGAAAACCGCTTTTCCAGCCATTTACATAAACACAAGTGGATCAGAAGGAATAATCATAGTTTATATGCATTATTTGGGGGCTTTGGAGACGGTGTCTAATGTGATGTCAGGTTTTGAAGCCCAAAACACACAATGGGAAGCGCTGACGTGCAGAAAAGCGGCACAAAGAGTAAACAATAAATAATACACATTTTTTTTCATGTTGTCTTCAATGACAAGGAGGTTTTGGCTCCGCCACTATCCCAGCCTCTAATGGATCATGGATCCTGCTCCTCGCCAGCTTTGTTCCTGAAAGGGCTTCATTAAGAGAGATGTCATTCATCCTAAATCCAAATTCACCTCGTGCCAGCCAGCCCTGCTGCTCTCCTGTGCCTTGGCCCACTATCAAAACACCGGTGCTGGCTTTGGGAATTGACTTTGGAAAACTAAAAGTCTAACGGAGGCACCCTCTGATCTCTAAATACCATCTGTCCTGCAGAAAGGGAATAAAAGCTAAAACCACCCAAACTGACCCAGGAGCTTAGTGCTGTTCACCAGATAACTCCTACAAGAGGGGAAAAAAAAGCCCAAAACACTTAAAAAGAGAGAAAATATTATGGTATTAATGAACCTTGCTTTGCTTCGAGGGCTTGTCACGCTTCCAGTGAGGCGGGTCAGGTTTGGCTTTCAAACCGGTTCTTTAAATCAAGAATTCCGTTTCTGGTAAAATGGAAACATTAGCAGAGGATCTGTTTTGAAGAAATAACAATACAAAATGGAACGAGGCTGGAGACTCCAGGCTCTTTGATAGCACTGGAATGTGGCCTTCGGAGCTCTTTCTGCTTTGTTTGAAATCACTTCCCAACTTTGTACATAAAGCTTCGGCGAGCTCCGAATCTGAACATGAAAAAAAATGCTTCAAAAAATCGATCCTTGCTTTTCCCAGAATTTACTTTCAATGGGAATTTGCGTTTGTACTTTTCCACTTCATTTTGGAATCAGAAAAGCCTAAAACACTCTGCTTGGTTGCTAATATTGCACAATTTCCTGTGGCATTTCCCAGTCCTCGGCAGCTGCTCTCTCCCACCGGGAGTCACGGGAGGATGAGAACCGGCCCCGTGGGCTGAGCACTTGTGGCTTTTTTAAGCTCCTTCCCAACCTAAATCAGGGGTTCCCCATGCTCAGTAATATCCAGGAAAAGACCCCATCCCTGGAAGTGCTCAAGGCCAGGTTGGACGGGGCTTGGAGCAAGTTGGGCTAGTGGAAGGTGTCCCAGCCCAGGGCAGGGGTTAGAACTGATGATCTTTATGCTCCTTTCCAACTCGAGCCATTCTGGGATCTTTTTCTGTTATTTCCCATAAAATTCCAGCTGACCACCCGCTCCCATCCTTCCTCCAAGCCAGACCCACCACGGCTCCAACAGTGAGCACTTGGCAGGAGCCACAGCTCAGCAGGTGGACAGAGGTGCCTCACGCGAGGTGCTGAACATCCCTCCACCTTCCACCCACCTCCAGAGGGTCCTCAGTGCTGCTCCAGGACTTTGTAGCCTGGCAGCACCTTCATCCCTCTGTCCCCATTGTCCCCATGGGAAGGCAGAGGATGCTGTGCCCGCTTCCATCAGTGCTTTAAAGGAAACACTCCAACCACCAGGGATCCTGGATTCCCCACCCAGCTGCTACAAAGCTTTTTGGAGCCACAGCTCCTTTTTCGGCTGCCCCTGATTAGTAAGCGAAGCATGTGGGAGCTGGAGGAAGGGAAAACGGGGGGGGGTGAGAGAATGCCAAGAACTGAACACTGTCTTTAGTGGGAACAGTCAACAGGACAAGGGGGTCGAGGGGTCAATTAATTTACAACAGCTTTCAGCATTACACATATTAACTGTTGAGCGCATCAAAAATCCATGATATCCTTCCCGGCGGCGGAGAGCAGAGCCCAGCAAAGGCAGCACCTCTGATTTATTATTAACCAAGAGCAAGGTGCTGCTTCAGGAAGGAGCAGGGAGGGAGGTGGCCACGGCTCCAAACGTTCCAGGAGCAGCAGAGGTGGGATGACTGGAGGATGCAGCAGCACCCTCGGAAAGGCTGGAAGGATTGGAGTGCCCCGGGGGGTGCAGTGACACAGAGATCATTCCTTGTAATCCTGACTTTTCATAGAATCCCAGAATGATTTGGGGACATTAAAGCTCATCCAGTGCCACCCCCTGCCATGGGCAGGGACACTTCCACTACACCAGGTTGCTCCAAGCCTTGTCTGGAGCAAACAACAGGCCTTGAGCACTTCCAGGGATGGAGTAGCCACAGCCTCTCTGGGCAACCTGTGCCAGGGCCTCCCCACCCTCACAGCCAAGAATTCCTTCCCAATATCCCATCTAACCCTGCCTTGTGTCCATGGGAAGCCATTCCCCCTTGTCCTGTCCCCCCAGGCCCTTGTTCAAAGTCCCTCTCCAGCTCTCCTGGAGCCCCTTTAGGCACTGGAAGGGGCTCTCAGGTCTCCCAGAGCCTATTCTTCTCCAGGCTGACCAACCCCAGCTCTTTAAACCTGTTTTTTTGCCTACAAAAGCTGCTAAAGGCATGAAAACCCCATGTGCTGAGGTGCAGGATGCTGGCTGGCCATAGGGCACAGCACTAGGGCTTGGACTGCCACTACAGAATCCCAAAATCTGGCACCTTGCTCATTTTGGCCCCTGTTGGAAACCCAGAGCTCAACTCCAAGTCCAAGCTGCAGCTCCAAGCCTTTGCCATGAACATTTGAGATGGATCAGGTTTGGGTCCCACTGTGTCTAACGGGAGATTTGCCACCATCCATCAAAGGAGAATGACCAGTAATGCTTAAAAAAATCATTTTCCCCCTCTTTAAAGCTCTGCTCTGAAAGACGACCCTTAACTGGGAAACAAGCAAGGCAAATCTTGCCCTTTTTTGCCACTACTGAAGTTTGGGAAGCAAAGACAAACACAAATGAGGGTTTTTTTCCTGATCTGTGTGGCCAAATAGTTACTCCCCACATGGTGTTTGTCAAGGTGTGAGAAAGCTGGAGTGCCCCTCCTCTGTCTGACTGGAGCTGCCTGGGAAGCAGAGCTCTCCCCATCCACCTCCATCCTGCTTTATCACAGCAAACAGTGAGCCCTGCTCACCAACCTGACCCAGATCTGTCAACTGATCAATCTTTTCCCCAAAGGGAAAAAATAAAATGGGGGGGGAGGGGAGGGGGAAATCACAATATGGGTATTTTTAAGTGAAAACTGCAAGAAAAATACACAAAGCAGACACTTCCAATCTTGTGGAACTTCCAATATTGCGCTTGTCTCCGTCAGAGGAAGGCAGAGAAACCACGAGCCAGGGTTATTTATTATGCTGGTCATGGAAAAGAGAAAGTAGCTTTTGCTAAGCACAAGGATGTCCCAAAACTGGGTGCAGCCTCCAGGGCATCCAGCAGCAAAGTCCTGTACAGAGGGATGGTCCCTGTGATGCTTCAGAAGTTTGGTTTTACCAGAGGAGGTTTTTTCCCAAGCTCACAGCTCCCACCTGCTTATCAAAATGGTATTTACTTCCTCTTGACCAGTCAGGGAGGCCCATCCCAAATGTGGGAATGGCAGAGCAGTCCCACACCACTTTGGACTTCCACTACAGAACCCCAAAATCCAGCACTTTGCTCATTCTGGACCCTGTTTGAAGCCAAGAGCTCAACTCCAAGTCCAAGTTGCAGCTCCAAACCTTTGCCATGAACATCTGAGATGATGCTCTTTTGCCTCCTCGTGTTCCCACTTTAAATAACCGCGGGCACCTTGTTCACACCTGGATTTTGTGGACAGCAAACAACAACACCCTGAGATGTGTCAGCATTTATGGGACCTCACATACGTCCAGTCCACAACTGGAGCTCCTAAATCTGTTGCAGCTGCAACACAAACCAACTCCCCACAACTCTGAGGTTACTCACCACACACAACAACTCTTTGGATGGAGATCCCTCCATACCCACAGTGTAGAGCCACTACAACAACTTTACTCCCTGCCATATCCTGCCAATCCCCTGCTGTGTAACCAGCTCAGTGCAGGGATGCTCCCACAGCAACTCCCATGGAAAACCCCACCTGCAACTCCCCAACCCAGCCCAAAATCCCAAACATTTTGGGGGCCATCCCAGGGCTTTGCACAACACAACCTGCTTTCCAGTGGCAAAGGTCTCCTCAGGTTCCTGTTTGCTTCACTGAGGCTTAAAAATTAGCCAATTAATCCCACGTGGTGGCCTGATTTCCAGAGGTGCTGGTACCTGCTTACGGCTCTGCCTGGAATTAACGGGAATGACGGATGTTCAGCCACACTCCAAATCCGGCCATCCAGCAACTGGAGTTCATTCCCCTCCTTTTATGTACTGCATATAACTGGGTTATCTAATCGTGGAGGTATTGATTATTACTGTTATTACCTATTAAATAGCTATTTTCTGCTGTTGGGGTGAATATCACATTTTATTGACCCGCACGGTAACTATTAACCACATCTAATATTTTTCCCGAGGAACAATAAATCCAGGGATTCACAAAAAGATGTCGATACACCTAATTTTTCTTATACACATTCATTAGTGCAATTACCCTTCTGCAGGAACTGCCAGAAGGTTTCCCCTCCTGCCTCCGCCCAGGGAAAGTCCCTCTGGGATGCGTAGCCCCAGCCTAGCTGGTGATCCCAAATCCTGCCCTTCCTGAGGGGAAATACCCAGCCTCTCCTCCTGTGGATGTGTCTCTGGGCCAAATCCAGCCTTTCCATCACACACCAGCACAGCCTGTGTCTCAGTTTGGGAATTATCTGCATCCCAGCCACATCGACCGAGCGAATAATTCTTCGGGATGAGGAACGCTCCGTGCAGGATGTTGATGTATGCTATTATTTTACATACCTATTTCAGCTTCCATGCTTATTAGAATAAGGTCTTTATGCTAATTTGTAAATCAAATTCCCATAATTCTTGGCTTACTGATGCTAAAGGCCCAGCTAAATCTTCTATGACCTTTTAGCCTGGTTAATCCTTTTCCGCGCGGCTGAGGAAAGAGTTCCCTGGGCTCTCCCACTCCTGAGTGCTGGGGTGGGGGGGGGGTTTGCCTCTTCCTCGAGGAATCCACATGGGGTGTGGGTCAGGGAGGCCAGGTATGTGCAAGGGCACCCCTCTTCTTTCAAACAGGGAAAGAGGGAAGAGAAAATGCTGCTGCTGGGTCCCCGTTTAGGGATCTCCAGGATTTTCCTTGCTGCTATTTAAAACTCCCCCAGAAGGACACGGAGCACACACACAATGAGAGCTGTGTTGCCAAACAGCCACTCACTGCCCAAAGCCCGGGGCCATCCCAGCCCTTGCAGCCTCCACCCTTCCCATCTCCTCTTCCCAACTTATGGCTGGACCTCTGTCTTTTCCGTGAGTTGATGCAATGGACACCTCCACCTCATTCCCAAGGGGATGGAGAATCCAAGCCAAGTTCCCTGGCCTTGCTCTCCAGCACCAACACCCAACAACTCCCTTGATGTCCAACCACTCTGGACATTCCAAGGCTCAGAGGGCTCCTTCCTGACAGACACAACAGACACAGCTCCTTCCAGCTCCCATTTCAGGGCCACAATTCCACAAATCCGACAGCGAATCCGCAGAACTTGGAGTTCCTACAGATGTTTGCACAAATGCAGGTGGTCAAACACTTCTGAATTACCCACTTCACACTCTGCTTTCCTTTCGAGAACACTCACAAACCACTTTTCTTATTGTTTGTTTGGCTGTAAATAGGGAAATGACCTGGAGGATGGATGGGCTGCTGCAGAGGGCAGCACATGTCTCTGGAGCTATTTGGAGGAGATTTGTGCAAAGAACAGTTTTTTCCTGCAGGACAATAATCTTCACATTTTCCAACACAAACCAGCTCCACTCCTGGACACCAAATGAAGAAGAAAACTTCAAAATTCAAAAAAATACCGTGAATATCAGAAGAACTAATGAAGCAGCAGCCCATTACTGCTGATTTTTTTTATATTACCTTTGCGGTGAATGACCCCAAATTTCTCAAAACTCCCTTAAAAGGTTTGTGCCAAAATTCAAAATTATTTTTGCTAGGTGTTTTTTTTTAGTTTTTAATGACTCTTAAATACAATTATGCAAGAAGGGACTCCTTCCCTCCACCAACCCAGTATCTCCCAGCCCAAAAAAGGGCCAAGCTTTTTGCTGCCAAAGGCTGCCCTGTGCAATATTTCACCCAGCACCCCACGGCTCTGCCCTGAGTCCCCCCCAGACCATGGAACAATGTGGATCCCTGTTTTTCCTCATCCCAGCAGTGACTCAGGGACTTCTGGCACTCACATCAGACTCCTGCAAGGCAGGGAATTGGGGGATTTTAGGCTTGGGGAGTCCCCATGGCTCTGCTGCCCAGGAGAGTTAAAAAAATACTAAAGAAAGAAATAAAAAACCAACTGCTTTCTGATCCACAAGCTTTCAAGGGAGCAGGGAGAGGAAGCAGGAGAGATGACCAGAGGCAGAGAATAAGACTGCAAGGAAGCCAAGTCAGGAGCCCCAAAGCAAGCATTAAAAAATAATAAAATAATGAAATAATAAAATAATGAAATAATAAAATAATGAAATAATAAAATAATGAAATAATAAAAGAAACGAAGCACAAATTCTGGGCAGGGGGAGTGAGGACGGAAAGGGGCAGCTTCATCCCCCTCCTGGGGAGCCCCGACTCCGCAGAGGTGGGCAGCCAAGGGGGCCAGGGATCCCAGCCCCAGGGAAGCCCCCGGGATGCAGGGATGCCGGCACGCCAAGCAGGAAGCAGCAACCCTGGGAGAAGGAGAGGAGGGAGAGCGGGAGGAAGGCGAAGAGGAGCGATGCCGCGGTGTGTGCCGTGCATGCTAAACAGCCCGCGCCGGTCGATCCCGCACGGGCGGCTCTCCGGAGTGGGCCCAGTGTGCCCAGGAGAAAGAAGTTTGTGGTGGGAGATCTCCAGCCCCTGTCCCTGCTCACACCTCAGCCCCCCGCCCCGCACAGCCCACCCGAGTTCTGCTGCAGAGCACCTCGGCTGGTGGGATCAGGCAGGGCTGATCCGGGCTCGGCGGTGCCCAAACCCTATTCCCAGCCCTCGGAGCAGCGCAAAGGCAGCTGGATCCGGCCCTGGAGAGGGATCGACCCCCCCGGGGCGCATCCGTCCTCAGAGGAACCTACATCCTCCCCCGCCAGGAGTGTCTGCATCCCCCCTCGGGGGTGCAGTATTCCCTCGAGGAATACCTGCATCCCGCCGGGGGTGTATCCATGCTCCAAGGAGTGCCTGCATCCCCCCCCGGGGGTGCATCCATCTCCCTGTGGAATACTTGCATCCCCCCCGGGGGTGCATCCATCCCCCCGAGGAATACTTGCATCGCCCCGGGGATGCATCCATGCTCCGAGAAGTGCCTGCATTCCACCCGGGGGTGCATCCATCCCCCCGAGGAGCGCTTGCATCCCGCACCGGAGCCCCGGGAACCAGCCGCCCGCCTCGCACGGCGCAGCATCCCCCCGGAGCATCCCCCCGGCGCATCCCCCCGGCGCATCCCGAGCTCCGGCGGCGGCCCGGGGCAGGATGCGGCTCCATCCTCTCCTCCCACGGAGGAAACCCCGCTCCCACAGCCCCTCCAGATGGCTGCGAGGAGCCTAACGCGAGCTGACAGGCTCGGCGCTCCCGGCCAGATGGGGCTGGCTCCTGCCGCCGCTTCCCCCCGCGCCTTTTCCCATCGCTTTTTGCTCTTTTTTTTCCCCTCGCGCAGCCCTCCCTCCCCTCCAAGCACCATCCCCCGGGTGGGGGGGACAGCCATGCTCATCCGGGACAGGTTGGATAAGGACTTTCCAACTCCCAGCCCGGCAGGACCGGGGCTGCACCGAGTTTTTCGGACGACCTTGCTGGAAAAGCAAAGGCGGGGGGACGCACGGAGGAACCCCGAACCCCCCTGACCCTCAGCCTGTTGGATGCATTGATCCTGCAGGAATTATGCTGGGATGGCAGAGTCATTCTGCACCCCCAAAAATAACCAGGACGCCATGGGAGAAGTGTCCACCCCGCCAACCCCCCCCCCGATCCCGGTGCACCGGGAATTCCTCCGCCGTACCGGCATCCGCACCCCCCGCAACTTCACAGCGGGCTGGAGACCCTCTCCCAGCTCCCTTCCCGCTCTGGGGGATCCTCGCCCCCGCTCTGGGGGGGGTTCTCCCCTCCTCAGCCCCCCAGAGGGTGCTGCCGTGGGACCGCGCATCCTCCGCCCGCCCGGGCTGCATCCCCCGCGGCATTCCCTACCTTGGGAGAGGAGGAGCGCGGCCATCCCGGCGAAGATCACCCAAGAGACGGGGTGGTGCATTTTGGCCTGGGCCATGTCTTCTTCCTCCTCCTTCCCCACTCACTGCCGGGCGGGGAGAGGTTTAAAATCCAGCGTTTCCCGGAGCAAAGCGCAGGAAGGTGGAGTGGGGGGTGGGGGGGGCGGGGGGAGAAGGAAAAAGGAAGGGGGGGAAAAAAAACAAAAACGGGAAAAAAGCACCGAAGGGTGGGGGAGGGAAAAAAACCCAAAAAGAAAAAAAAAAGGGGGGGGGGAAGGGGGTCGGAAGGGGTTGCAGGTGCGAGGACAGGCGCTGCGTGCCCGCCGCTCCGGCCCGCACACGCCGCCCGGCTGCAACACGCCGCCGGCCGCGCACGCAGCCGCCCCCGCGCCGCACTCATTGGCTGCGGGGCCCCCCCGCGCCGGCTCCCGCAACCCCCCGGGCACCCGCACCCCGCAAACTCCTTGCCGGCATCTGCACACCCCGCCTCCCGCAACCCCCCGGGAACCCGCAACCCTCCGCCTTCAGCAACCCCCCTGGGCACTCGCACCCCGCAAACTCCCTGCCAGCATCTGCACCCCCCACCTCCCGCAACCCCCCGGGAACCCGCAACTCCCCGAGAATCCGCACCCCCCCGAGAATCCGCACCCCGTGAACTCCCTCCCGGCATCTGCACACCCCACCTCCCGCAACTCCCCGGCACCCACAACCCCCCCGGGGCACCCGCACCCCGCAAAATCCCTGCCCGCATCTGCATACCCGGCCTCC